>NC_051233.1:7692344-7992344 GCF_015220715.1 Pygocentrus nattereri | reverse complement strand
GAGAAACTTACAGAGTCAGAATTGTTCCCAGGTAGGAACCAAACATCCACCTCTAAAAGTCTCCCTTACAGAAAGTTATTACATGAAATGGTTATGAATATTTATCACAGTTTTGGCCAAAAACATTTTTCTACTCATTCAAGTATTTGCTGGGTGTTGTGAGGCAAAACAGTCCCCAAGGAAAAAATACATTTTTTCACATTTTCCAGTATGTGTAGGTTCACTGGTGGTTTTGGATGGTAAATAAAATGTTTACATTTGTGTTGTAGTCATGGCGACCCTTGGTTCCTATCACCACCACTGTAAAGACATCTAAACCATTTCACACCAAACCACTCTGAATGACTCTGTTTACATCTCACACAGTAAACTGTGTGGAAATTGGAAGTTTTAATATGACATGGACAATGTAGAACTGACAGTGCTCCCTGTTACATGTATAACACAAATTAGGACACAATATTACAAAAAACATACATAAATGTTTGATCTATATCAGATCAGTGTGTAACAGCAGTTTTCAGTAAACAGTGCTACAGTTTGGAGTGTAAAATTAACGGAATAGATCAGCAAAACATCAAACTCACACAGTTTTACCCTAAATGTAGTCAAGCCAAGATATTTCTAAAGTCTGAAGTTTGCCTATTTTGCTTTTCACTAGAGCTACGAGGCTAATGTAATGAACAAGTAATGGAATTAGCAGTTAGCATCGTGCAAATCGCATACCGCAATTATCTCTAACAGACATGCTTATCTGCTTTAGCTGATGTTGTATAGCTATAAAAATGGCCAAAATGTTCGTCATATAGCTAAAAACAATAATAGCAGCCACCATTAAGCCTTTCATTTAAAGTCTCTCATTTGACTAAGTGAGATTTGAAAAACGTGTCAATATACAATTACAATAAACAGTCTGTCGACACTTGTTATGAGTAAAAAAAGTCACAGACAGAGAGCTTGGGAAGACGTCAACAAAACTAGAATGCCCAAGGAAAAGTCTAAAAAAGCTCTATACTAAAACATTGCTTTAGAACAATATTGGTTTTCACAGTCATTCTCAGCGCTAACTCTCTAAATTACCGACATCAGTAACTGTCATTGTTGATTCTAGACGTACAAAAACATTTCTCTACGTTCAAATATAACTCTAAAACAATAATAACACCTAGAAGGTGTAGTTATGGCCAGCATGTTGTAATTTTATAAGAATTATTTGCAAACCTCAACAACTAAGAAATTGTGTGGAGCGCAGAATTCATACCACAATTGTTTATAAGTAGAAGAGGAGATATTTTATTATGATTTGAATTTGCAGATAGTACACCATCCCAACTCCGGAGACAGGGGGTCATTTAGTGGGGTAATGCCCCACTAGCAAATCGTCATGCCCCACCAAACCTCAAGTGGTCGGGTGACTAGCAAGAGCATCCTCTGAGATACGTGAAGCCCAACCAGGTGGGAGGACCATACTACCCACCTGGAAAGAGCGAGGAGAATTATTATCTCCAGGTTACAGATGGCTGTGGCATCACCGTAGATCAAACACACTATCAGATGATCCTTGTTGCCTTAGCGGTACAACAGCAGATCAATAGTGAAAATTTCAGCCATCAGATGAGATCTGCAATCACTGATCATTCTACGTTTCAAGAGGGAGCAGAAAGAAGAAAAATGGAGACTCTCTGTAAGCACGCTGACGCAATCTGCAGACACACACATTTTCTAAGCCGCTTATCCTTCTAGGTTGCAGGGAGAGCTGGAGCCTATCCCTGCTGTCATTGGGCAGAAGGCAGCATACACCCATGACAGGTTGCCTGTACATCACAGGTCAGACACAGACATATACACTACCGGTCAAAAGTTTTAGAACAGTTATTTATTGCAATTCAAGTTGTTCAACTCCAATGAATAGCTTGAAATGAAACACCACCATTGGACTACTGAAGACTGGAAGAAGGTATTATGGACTGATGAATCAAAATTTGAAATCTTCGGTTCATCACGCAAGATCTTTGTACGCCATCGAGTAGGCGAAAGGATGGTTCCACAGTGTGTGACATCAACTGTGAAACATGGAGGAGGAAGTGTGATGGTCTGGGGCTGTTTTGCTGGATCCAGGGTCGGTGACTTGTACAGAGTGAGAGGCACCCTGAACCAAAACGGTAACCACAGCATTCTGCAGAGCCATGCAATACCCTCGGGTATGTGCCTAGTTGGCCAGGGGCTCATCCTACAACAAAATAATGACCCAAAACATAAGTCCAAGCTATGCCAGAACTACCTCAGGAAAAAAGAACAAGATGGTCAACTTGAAAACATGGAGTGGCCAATCTCCAGACTTAAACCCCATCCAGCTGGTTTGGGATGAACTGGACAGAAGAGTGAAATTTATTTATGGGAACGTATGCAACAGATTTGGGAAGAACTTTCTGAAGAACATTTGATTTCTATTGTAGAAACAATGCAATGAGTGTGTTCAGCTGTTATATCTGCCAAAGTTGGCTACTTTGATGAGTCAAACATTTAGAATACATTTTGGTCTATAAATTGATTCCATGATTTCTTTTTTAACTCCAATTGCTTATTTGTATTACACTTTCATGTCATGTGAGGTGACAGTGCTATCCACTGTGCCACCAAATCTGCAGACACAACCATTGAAATGAAAAAATTCACAAACGACAGCCGAAGTGTGAAGAATACCAGAAAAATAATGGAATTCAATGCCTTAAATGGACAACCATTCTCTGTTGCTGAGGAGGTTGGATTGGCACATGTAGTCTACATACTGTAGTAATTTTAATATGTCCATTTTCAATAGTATGTTGAATTTATCAAATAGTTTTTTCCAATAAGCGTGTCTTAAATTTCAGTTTCGGCCAAGGACTTTCATTTTGGTGCATCACTAATATTAGTGCCATGTTTTTGTTTTTTTTCCAAAGAAATCAGAAAAAAGCGCTGACTTGAACTGGTTAATACAGAATGTCAATCAAATAAAAATATGTAAACTTTTAAACACGTGTATCTTTAGATTATCTGTCATTACCAACGCCGATTCCTGAAGGAAGGAAGAATCCTGAGAATAATCAGTGTTGGTTTGCTCTATTTAAATGCAATTATGCAATTGAAAAATTTGTAATATAGTTGTATTATTATTATAGTATTATTTAGTATTTGTTTTAAAGTCAAAAAGTTTCAGAAACAAGATGGTACTATAGTACTCTCTTCTACTTACAGACACTAATGAGATTTGGACTGAAAGATTAGAATCTGCACTTTCCACACAATTTATCTGTTTGAGATGGAGAGAAATCATCTGAAATCATTCTTAAACTGATAAAAGTGAAGGAAATCTGTCAGACATCAGTCAGAAATACTCCATATAAAACTGCAGCAGGCTTGGTTCACTACAACTTCTAAGTATCAGCCTTTGCTGGTGGTGTATTTAGTCCTTGTGTTCGTGTTCGTCTCCTGGTCCACCTGCGTCCTCCGCTGCTCTCTCTTCTTTGCTGCGTTTGTTCTTTTTGTGTTTGTGTCTGCGGTGGCCGTCTCCGTCGTCGTCGTGCTGTTTGCTGCAGACGAGAAAAGAAGTCTGGTTATTTTACAGCGTGTGGATCAGGACACGGCTGACGTTAATCAACAACATCAAAAGATTCCGTTCCTGACATGAAGTAGTAAAGAAAATCTCATTTATGAAATTTCTGCCTCTTCCTCAATGTAGTCGATCGCATGTTTGATGTCTGAGGTTTACTGTTGTAGTTACTGGAGCTATGAGGTTACTGTGGGCAACTTGTAATAGAAGTTTACAGTCGCTAGATTAGCACTGTTGTTCAGTGATCTCAAATACGCTTGTTTTATTTATTTTTTTGCTAATTTATTTGTCAAGGGTAGTGGCCATGGCTAAACAACATCAACAGACCTGTAAATGACCTAAAATTAGCATAAAATGCTAATTTAAAATAGTTTTTATCAGTTGTATCTGGCCAGATGTTAAGAAGCACCATAAAATAACAAATAAAACCAACCAACAAATAAAGAAACCACCACTTTTGTGGTTTTTGACACTGCATGGTATAAAGTTATTAGAGAATGTGTCGAGAGGAGAAACTGCCACATCAGTAATGTCTTCTGAGTTTGTCAAACACTAGAGGGCGCTCTCGAAATGAATGGGTTAACATGGAGCATTGAAGCAAAATAATAGTTTCTAAATGCTTAAACATTTTTCTATAGAAGAATACATTAATTTCCTGCCCTTGTACATTCAAGAGGTTAACACAAACTGCTTGAGTTGATCAGCTCACCAATTAATCAATACTCAGCAGCTGTAATGCCAGCGAATCAGTATTCAACAGTGGTAATGTCAAACAATCAGTATTCAGCAGCAATATTGCCAACCAATCAGTGCTCAGAAGCAGTAATGCCAGCCAATCAGTACTTGGCAGCGGTAATGCCAATCAATTAGTATTCAGCAGCAGTAATGCCAACCAATCAGTACTCCACAGCAGTAATGCCAACCAGTCAGTATTCAGCAGCAGTAATGCCAACCAGTCAGTATTCAGCAGCAGTTATGCCAACCAGTCAGTACTCCACAGCAGTAATGCCAACCAGTCAGTATTCAGCAGCAGTAATGCCAACCAGTCAGTATTCAGCAGCAGTTATGCCAACCAGTCAGTATTCAGCAGCAGTAATGCCAACCAGTCAGTATTCAGCAGCAGTAATGCCAACCAATCAGTACTCAGTAGCTATAATGCCAAACGATCTTTTTTCTCACCGTTTGGAAGACTTGTGTTTCCCGCTCTCGTCCTTCTCTCTGTGTCGTCTCTCTCTCCCGGTGTGCTCCTCTCTCCCCCGGCTGCTGTCGCGAGGGTGATGGAAGCGCTCGTACTCTCTCTCGCTCTCGCGAGCGTAATAGCGATAGCGCTCCTCCTCACTGTGATCCATTCAGCAGTAGCAGCGCGAGGGGGAATAACAGAGCTCTTTGTTAGCTTCACTCTCAGTGAGCTACTCTTTCACATACTCTGACAATGAGTGCATTAATAATGCAGTTATCTGATTATTAAGTGGTCTGGTTTCTTAGATTAGATTAAAGTCTATAACTCTTTTAGATTAAGAAATTTGATACAGAAAAGTGGATTTGAGCTCGGTAACGGGGTGTTTCAGTGCATGTGAACCCTTACTCTGATTTCTTTTGTTTCTCTCAGTCTGTGTATGTTTGAAAACAGAGCACTGTCCCAGAAACAGCAAGCAATCTGTTATAAGCATAATTTATAGATTTTGATAGATAGAGGCAAATAAATCATAAAAAGGTTAGGCATATATTTAAAAATATGACCATATACATAGTGTACATACTGTATATGTAAGTATCAAATACTGGATATAAATGCATAATATATGGATCATGTATATACCGATCAGGCATAACATGATGACCACCTCCTTGTTTCTACGCTCATTGTCCATTTTATCAGCTCCACATACTGTATAGCTGCACTTTGTAGTTCTACAGTTACAGACTGTAGTCCATCTGTTTCTCTGCCCCTTTTACCCTGTTCTTCAGTGCTCAGGACCCCCATGGACCCTCACAGATCAAGTACTATTTGGCTGGTGCATCATTCTCAGACATGCAGTAACACTCATATGGTTGTTGTGTGTTAGTGTGTGTTGTGCTGGTCTGAGTGGATTAGACACAGCAGTGCTGCTGGAGATTTTAAACACCTCAGTGTCACTGCTGGACTGAGAATAGTCCACCAACCAAAAATATCCAGCCAACAGCGTCCTGTGACCACTGATGAAGGACTATAGGATGACCAACACAAACTGCAGCAGCAGATGAGCTGTCGTCTCTGACTTTACATTTAAAAGGTGGACTGAGGAGTGGACACAGTGTTTAAAAGCTCCAGCAGCTCTGCTGTGTCTGACCCACTCGTACCAGCACAACACACACTAACACACCACAACCATATGAGTGTTACTGCATGTCTGAGAATGATGCACCATCCAAATAGTAGCTGCTCTGTGAGGGTCTGTGGGGGTCCTGACCACTGAAGAACAGGGTAAAAGGGGGCTAACAAAGTATCAGAGAAACAGATGGACTACAGTCCGTAACTATAGAACTACAAAGTGCACCTATACAGTATGTGGAGCTGATAAAATGGACAATGAGCGTAGAATTAAGGAGATGGTCATAATGTTGTGCCTGATCGGTGTTTATGGCTGACAGGTGGCTGAATTTTATGCATAAAGGCATAAAATATGGATCATACATATACTGTCTATCTGCTACATGCCTGACACAAAGCCCGACAGATTTTTAAAAGCATAAAATCGAAATGAAATACAAAAAACTGTATATAATATGAAGCTAGCACATATAAGCAATATATTGTATCCATATATGAGTAACATTTTCTATCATATCTTTTTAAATACACATGCTACACATATATGTTTGTAACTGAAATGTGTCCCATATTTGAAAAATTTCAATAAGTTCAAATAAGTTGGCATTCAAGTCACACGTATGTCCATATATGACCAAATATAAGTCGGGTGTAAGGGAAGTTCATATTGCTAATTAACGTTATATATTTGATTCATACATTGCCATAGATCAGATTTCCATATGGATATGAACAGATTGGGGAAGAATGTTCTTGACCAGTTACACTCACATATACTCATTTGTGACGGACGTTCGCTCCATCCTTTCTGTCTCTCTTTCTCTGTCCATCTCTCTTTCTCTCTCTCTCTCTCGTTCTCGTCGGGAATGCTCCCAGTGTCCTCCTCCTCCTCCTGCATTCTTCTCCATCACTCCACCCCACTGCATGTGTGAGGAAGAGACCGGAGGATAGCTGATGAAGTTCGGCTCTGCGAAAAAGAAAATAAGCACTGCAATGACCCGACCCCGCTGAGGCCTTTGTGATATATATTCGAAATGCGAAGAAGCTGACGTATTTCTGCTGATTCAGCTCATGGATCACACCACACATCAAAAGTTCGGGGATGTTTAGCTTTTCAAACTGTTTTCAATACAAATGAGCATCTTTTTTTATTATATCACTATCCATTCCCCCCCTTTTTTCCACTGAGTTACACTTAGCACGTTCATGTGATTTTAATTGAATAGGCTGTTTTTGTTACTGTGCCTTTAAGACTGATATATGAGCTCTGTTCTGATTGGTTGCCCTGTATTGTGGTTCATTCAAGAAGCTTCCAGTCTGAAACACCCCATATAGCTGGAGCGTGAGTGGGTGGAGCTTAACTGCTATAAGCTGAATAGGCATATATATGTAAATGCGTTGAGGTTTTGTGACATCACAAAAACAGTAAATCCAAAACAGGCTGTTTTTGCAGCTGAGTTTCCATATATGGACTGTATGGATGGTATGTTTTGAAACGTTACCAATATTTACATTCTACATTGAACTATTTGATTTGAAAAGAGGAAAATTGAGTTTCCAATAATATGGCCCCCTAATATCTGTCACGCTTGGCTCCTCCCATTCCCCCATGTGCTTTTTGTTTACCTTTTGATAGTCCACGTGTTTTCTTTGTTTTGTTTTTTTGGTCCAGCCCCCTTGTTTAGTGACTCCGCCCCTGTGCCTCGTCATCCTTGTGATTATTTAAGCCCTGTGTTTGCCCCTAGTTTTTGTTGGTCTTTGTTTGATGTTTGTTTGTTGGCTGTATGTATTCTCAGATTGTTTGATTCTTGTTTATTTGTCATGTCTGCCCCCCGATCAATCCATGTTGGCTCAATGACGCTAGACTGGACTACAACCCTGGATTTGCCCTCAATAAAAGTCGCTTATCTCAGCGTATGCGTCAGCCTCCTCACTCCCCTGCATTACAATATCTTGTGCTGCTGTTGGAAGAAAACCTTGTATCTCCAAAATGACAAGTTTACAGGAGAAGGAAAAAAACCTACTTTACTTTTAATGTAAGTCAATGGAACCAGACATTTTCCAAATAATTTTGGGTAATTTCTGTTGGTCCATTTATCATGAAATTTACATATAATATATATGACCACAGGCATTTTTAAATTATGTCAAAAACGTCAAAAATGGAGACACAAGGTTTTCTTCTGACAACAGCGATATGTTAAAAGCCCTACCATGGGTCTAAAGCCAAAGAGTGTCCATTTTATTCTTTATTCATGTGATGTCAGCACAAGATTTTTTTACTTCCTTTAAAAGTATCAATGAAAAACTCAGCATATAATCATTACCTCCACTGCTGTATCCAAAAGGAGGAGGCGCTCTGTTAGCATAGCCTGAGGACGGACATCGACTGTTTGGGGAAAGGGAGTTAAGCAAATGTACAATTAGGATCATTCTTGCCTTAAATAAAAATGAAAAATTATTCCTCAAAAAAGCTTTATCACTAAAAATTACTTTATTTTTAATATGTAGCAAAACAATAACAGATCATTTATTACTTGCTTTAACTGCATAAACTGTAAGACCCTGAATGTGGGTCTCAAAAATTTTTTACATTTTCACAGTAGACCCTGAATAACTCAAAACTGGATTGTTGATACATTTTACTGAATAAATTATTTTAGATGGTTCACGGAAGATACTTAACAATTTATGGACATTACTGAATAAATTACAGTACCAAATAATGTATAGTAGATACTGAATATTTTATAGTAGATGCTTAAAAGTTAATGAAAGTTACTTAATAACAAATCACTTATTTGTTGGACTGAATAATGGACTGAATAAATGTTGGACTGAATAATTCACAGTCAATACTTGATCATCATCATCATCATCATCATCATCATCATCACTGTCTAAGAGGATACAGTATACCAGGATCTAAAATATTATTCACAAAATAAATAAATAAAAATAATTATTGTTTTCAGTTGATAATTATTATTTTTCAAATTATCTGATCTACAGCTGTACGCAAATGTTTGGGTGCCCCTGGTCAAACAAAGTTTTGTTGATTTTCTAAGTGTGAACACATCCTTTACAGAGAACACACTTCTGCACATTTTAATACACAATTACTCTTTATTTGATTAATTTAACATTTTGTGGGGAAAAAAATGTGACCTGTAAAAAATATGGCACATTTTATACTATGTTTTATTTTTTAATATAGTAATCTCAACAAAATTTGTTGCTGTGTATTGCACTATGACATATGTAACTGAGATTAAAAGTGCTGTTTAAACACAGATTATTATTATTATTATTATTATTATGTGCGCAGTCTCTGACCTGTTCACAGGCGGCATCATTAGATTTGGTGGAGGGACGAGAGGCGGCGGGAATATACCTGCAGATGAAAAAACAAAACAGCTTGATTTTCATCTCAAACCTCTAGGCTCTGTGCAATTAAACATTATGGGCGATGTTGCCCCTCATATCTAATCTGGGCCTGAAGTTCTGCATTGGTAAAGAAACACAAATAACACACAATGTGTATCACATACATCAAATAGACAGTCATGCAAGCATTTCCGCCAATACGTCTGATCAGCTGCAGTTAAAATCATCTCTCTAAGGCAGACGGCATTCACTTTCACTGAGAACAGTCATTCATTTTTCACCTTTTCACTGTTATTTTGTTCTGGATGCTCACCTGGAAGGGCAGGTGGAGGAATACCTGTGGAGGAGACATCGTCATCATCATCATCATCATCATCGTCATCATCACACTATAATAGTGTATGTTGCATTGGAATCCCACGTATTATTCACTAAATAAATGGAAACTTTAAATATTTTGGGTTGATTATTATTTATCTAATTATATATCTAATTATATATCAAACTATATGATCTAATACTGTGAGCAAAAGTTTGTGCACCTTCAATGACACATTTTGTTGAAGTGTGAATAAGTGAACACATCCTCTACACACACACTTCTGCAATTTTAATACACAATTAATGTTTGATTTTTTTTGTTTGTCCTCTACACATATTTTCACTTACAAAGTCAACAATTTAATTTCTAAACTTTTGCGACTGCATGTAAAGATGATAAGACAGCTAGCATTAGTCACAAGCCTCTGTAGAGATTCCACTTGTCTTTCACTTTACATACAGATAATAGCAAGAACGTATTTAAAAAATGTATGCTGTGCAATGATTATAACGCACTTTTAAAAATGAAGGTTCTTTAACAGTTCTTTAGTAAAGAAAATGGTTCTATTTAGAACCATGAACAATCAAAGAACACTTTGCATGATTAAAAGGTTCTTTGTATTGTGAAAAGGTTCTTCATACTGATGAACTGAAGGTGCTGTAGATGGTTCTATGCAGAAGCTATTTGAAAAGGGTTCTATATGGCACCAAAAGTGTTCTTTTATTGCTACAGTGTCAAGCCTGTAACCCTTTTTGGTGCTGTAAAGAATCCTTTTTAACAAGACAACTCACTCTCCATCAATCTGAGGAACCATTCAATGACGCAAGGGCGACTTTATTCATGCAAAGGGTCGTGTGTGTTCATGGTTCAATATAGAACCATTTTCTTTACTAAAGAATCCTTAAAGAATCATCTTTTTAATTGTGTAATTAATCATTAGTAATTTCATAATTTTGTGTGGATAATCATGATGAATTTGTCTTATTTGCTCAAATTTACATATAATAAGCTATATTAGAGTTATAGCACAAGACAAGCTTCATCAGAAAGTATTTTTTTAAGCAACAGAACATGAGAGGGAGTGTGCTATCGCGAAATAACATTACAACTGTGATGTTATACGTGAAAACACACTCCTCGAGTGTTCTACTGTTTTTACACAACAGTAAAATAAATAAAGAAAGACATTAATAAACTGGGCTGTGAATATGGTGTTTAATATGTTTTAATGTTTGCATTTCCTTCCCACCAAATCATAGTTCCTTAACGAACAGCTCAATGCTACGTCAAAGTACAAGCTCCGCCCACTCGCTGCACTGCCGGCAGTTCGTTCTCCAGCTCCTTACACTAAATTCCCAAACTGTCATCGCCACTGAGCAGCTTTTCAGTCGGTAGCTGTGACAGAAGAACAGCTAAACAACCTGGAATCAGCCAGAAATGAACCCAATACCATTCGTCGAACATGTAGTTGGATCTTCAGAGTCTGACCAAATCAGACTGAGCCATAAAACTGCTGCAATATCAAGTTTAGCTCAGTTGAACAATATTAATGTTGTTTTGTTCCAGCCAGACTGTAAAGCATTTTATAGCCCATTTTGTTTGTCGAATGGTGTTTGGTTCATTTCTGGCTGAGTCCAGGTTGTTTAGCTGTTCTTCTGTCAGAGCTGCCGACTGAAAAGCTGCTCAGTGGTGACGACGGTTTGGGAATTTAGTGTCGTCTCATATTCAGAGTCTGACCGAATCGGCTGTCAGTAAATTATAAATTGTAAATTATCTTAAAAGTGTCTGTTTTCTGTTTGTGGCAAAGTAAGAAGTAAAAACGTTCAAATGGCCTGAGCGTCTTCTACAGCTGTCAAAGTCGCAACAGCGTCTCAGCAGAGCGATACAGTGTTTGTGAAAAACCCATGATGTTATGGCAAAAGATCAGCACAGCTAGAATGCTTCTCAACCAATCAGCTTGCATGTTCGGAACTGTTGTATTATATATATTAACACCGTAATGATATTGCTGTCATTATGCAAACGCAGCCCAATGACAAGTCTTCTGTATATAAATACGGTTTCTGTCTGTTAATATTAAAATATATAAGTAAATCCAGTCCGATCTAAACAAGTTCTGTCAGGTACGTAAGAGATTCTTTTAGAGTTGCAGCACTCGGGAAGCCTGAGATCATTAACCTTACTAATGTTATCATATTTAGCACTTGGTATTTAATATCATGCTACTGAATATCATCAGTACAGCCCAGCACTACCGAACTGGTGGGATATTTTACCTGGAGGTTGCAGGGGTGGGGGCATACCAGAGACCGGAGGTGGGCGGTGCAGAAAGTGTGGTGGTGGAACCCCTATAGGTGGGAGGGGAGGTGGAGCTGTAGGCGGAGTCAGGGGCTGTGACTTGTTGCCATGATCACCCAGAACCTGCAAGTTGTCAAAAGAGTTTCTTTACAGTCCAAGATTTCAATTTTCAAGCATATTTATGGCCTAAATTGAAATAAATGGTTGTCGAGAACAATTTAATAATGCAGCAATTCCTTAAAACGGAAAAAAAATCTATCTAACTTAAACTTTACCCTTTAATTATCATACCACAGGGTTCAACCTTTGCTGTCATGTCTGCTGTCGGATCAGGATTCTGAACGATGGCTGAGAACAGTTTATCAGTTTATCAGACCTGAATTTACATCAGAAACAGCATTGTCTGTGTTGAGCTCTAACTCTAACTGAATGAGCTTTACTGCACAGCAGGCATGTCCAAACCTTTGAAACTCAATGAACACAAAAGCTTTTGAAGATTTTACCAGCCTGGTCATTTCAAATGCAGGCAGAGAGAACAAACTGACCAGTTCCACCTGACTGTATAACCACACACACAAAATAAACACAAAATTTATGATAGATAGGCCCAGCTATGCCGCTCATGCTTTTTTGCAAAGACCAATCGCTGAGCTCCACCTAAATATTTTGGAATTTTTGATGTTTTATTTTTGCAAATAACTCCAAGAATTTTAAATATTTCTCAGATTAAAAATTATTTGTTGGTTAACTATGTACATATTTTAGTGACGTTTTGTTGTTATTAAAATTAATTAACAAATGACTGCTTGAATGAGCATCTGGTGAATATCTGACTTCAGTGTCATATCACTGAAGAATTAGGAGTGGGTGATAATAAATAATTGTCATTCCCTCTTTGAAAGCATATGATGTCCTATATGTAACTAAAGCCCAGCAGTGAGGAGCTGAAATTTATCCTCCTCTGCTGTCACTGCAGACGGGCCGGGTCGCCTACAGAGCACCGCTAGTAGCTGTTATTGAAGTGATGTTCTTTTTATTTGTTGTTCCCTTTCGTAGAAGAAGATTTCAACCACTAATGTCATCAATGTAATCTTCGCAGAATTTCTAAAGAAAATTAACTCAGTTAATTACGATGCATATCAATTACTGTGTGCTTCAGACTGTTATGAAACACAGTTCAAAAAGAAAGTAATTACTAAATTTCTGGTAATTTACAGCACTGAGTAAAATTTCCTTTGGTGTAGTTTTACTAGAAACAATCAAAATAAGCTATATTTGAAATTTATTCAAATATTCTCAGAAAAACACTGCAGATCATAGCTCTGCCATAAAAATAAAAACGCATCAACATTTCTGTTGTCACGATTGGCCCCTCCCAGTCTTGTCCATGTGTTCGTGTTGTGTTTTGGTTTAGCCCGTGTGTTCTTTGTTTTGGTTTTTTAGTCCAGCCCCCTCATTTCGTGACTCCACCCCTGATTGTTTCCACCTGTGTTCCCGCCTGTTCCTCGTTTACCCTGTTATTATTTAAGCCCTATGTTCGCCTCTGGTCTTGCTGTTTGAACTGTTCTGGTTGTGTTTATATGTTGGTTCGGTATTTCCGTGTTTATCATGTCTGACTTTAAATCTATCCGTGTTGGCCATTTGACTTTGGACCGTTATGACCCTGATTTTGGATTTGCCCACAATAAATGTCTCTTATCTCCGCATATGCATTCGAAACCTCGCTCCCCGTTACATCTGTAGAGCGGCTGAATAAAAGATGACGCTTGTGAGGGGGCTTCTTCTTTGCGCCCCCTCCCCCCCGCCAATTCAAAACTCTTCAAATCTCGTCTTTTGCATGCATGTGATTTGAATGTAATCCTTACTACTAATCATTTTATTTTTATATTTTATCTGTAATATGATTACTGGCCTTTTTTTTGTAACTGTAACGGAAAACACTTACCTTTACTTTGTATCCCGATTATGCAACACTGTTACACGTATTACTACACAATCCTGGTCTCTGACAGTATATAATGCATTATGTTAACAATTTCCACAGCATTATAAACACTGCTATAAAGTGCAATGAATTTTTATAAACGTTTATAGCCGTGTGTTCTTACAGGTACGGAAAGTTTACAGAAAGTGTTCAAACTAATTTTTAATCTATAATTCTAAAAAGATTTCTGCCTTTAATTTTGCACAAGATGGGTTTCAAAATGGTTAGCAATGCCTTTGGTTTCCAACAGTTTTTAAGGGTGCAGCGATTTCATTATCAAAATCGCTGAAATTTCCGCATGAAACAGTCTCTCTTTCAACGTCTTCAATGGGATCTGCTGTTCATGATCGAAGCCAGACATCTGGGTAGAGCCTATCAGCGCAAAGTGGGCAGGGAGGGGGTGGGGCTTATAATAGGGACACACCCACATTCAAACGTCTGTAGTTGGTGAACTTTGGGGTTAATTTTATTAATGAATCCAAATTTGACCTCACAATCTACAACTGTTTGAAACTTGAAAGTATGTTTATTGTTCAACCCCTCTTTAATACAAGCCAGCATTATATTGAAAAAGAAAATTAGCGGTACATCTCTAACACTCACCTGAATAGGATTCTGCTCTGGAATCTCTCTTCTTCGGCCCTCAACTCTGCGAATGGCACCCGTCTGTCCACCAATCACATCAATTGTCCCGCCCATTTTCCTGTACACAAAGAAAGGAGGTTGGTCAGACAAAAGCGAGCAGGTGCATTGTGGCACATGGACTATCCAATGTTGTCTTTTTTCCTTTTTACTAAGGCATGTATAATATCACCTTAGGCTAAAAATGGTTAAAAAAAGTAGCTTCAACTGGTGTTTTTTTCTCAGCTGCTGAGAAAATCAAGAGCTGTTGCTAAAAAAAATGTTTTGACTTTTCATTTTGAGCCTCTTTAGCATTCACTCAATTTGGGCTTTAAAAAACAGATCACTGTCCACTGTCCACAAACTTATATATTTACATGACAAATCTAATCCTATTGGCCTGTCCTGCAAGGTGTATATTTGTGGAAATTAAGATTTCTGTGTAATGGGATATTTTTATGTGAAGTTGTCATTTTTTGTATATTCTGAAGGAATGAATACGTCACCTGTTAGGTGGAGGTCCAGCTTTCAGCCTGCTGGACGCTGTTATGGCCTGGGTAGTAAAGTCAGTCTTGAAATCCAGTTTGACTGAAGAGTTTTCAACTTCCTTCTCCAAACTGACCGTTCTGCCTTGCTGGACCTGAAGGACACATAAAAAAAAGAATTTTTATTAACCCAGAAGCAAAAAAACATTGGATATATCACAGCTGTAGTTTAGGGCTGTTAGATTATTAATAAAAATATTGAAATCGTAACTTGAAAGATTTAATTTTCAAATCAGTTGACTGCATTTTTTATTACAGTCTACATTGTCTGTCAACCTTGCTTAAAGTGGACAAATGTTACCTAATAATAGGGAGCTTGTGAAGTGCTGTGACATCACAACCACAACTATGGCAGTCTGGCACACTGCGTTTAATGTAATGAATTATAAATTACTGAATATTTACATTTATGGCATTTTGCTGACACTCTTATCCAGAGCGACTTACAATTTGATCATTTTTTTACACAGGTAGGCCAAGGTGGTGTTAGGAGTCTTGCCCAAGGACCCTTATTGGTATAGTGTAGGGTGCTTGCCCTGGTTGGGGATTGAACCCCAGTCTTACAGCGTAGAAGGCAAAGGTGTTAACCACTACACTACACCAACCAGTGTTCGTATGACTATTGGTACAGTCATACGAAAACCCTGTATCCCCTAGATAGTAACTTTAAGGGACGAGGAAAACATTATTAACAGCTGTTAATGTAATGTTTGCTTTTTTAAAATATCTGCTCATTCATTCATCATTACATGCTCACACAATGTAATGTAATGCTTAAAAAATGAGGGATGTTATAAGGTTTTCTTATGACAATGATGACAAAATGATATCAGCCTTAAATATTTCTAAACAGTACTGTAATTTTGTTCTCAAAACTGGGAGGAAGGCAGGGGTCCAGTCCGAGCTGAAGCCTTCTCTGCTTCTCACAGTACGCCTTCCACGTCTCTTCATTGAAACCGTAGTTAAAATAGTCAGACAGATCAGCACCTACACACAGACAAATATGTGTCTTTAAATAAATAATATGAGCTGCCGCTCAAATGCAGTTTTAAATGGCTTTTAAAGTGATACTTTCAGCACCTTCAGTTAAGAAATGAATGGAATTATCAAATGAATCCAGTAAAAACAAAAACTTCACTTCTGACACACATCACTACTGTTTAGCAGGAACCGCAATTGTCACGCTTGGCTCCTCCCACTCCCCCATGTGCTCCTGTTGTTTACTTCCCAGTCCTGTCCATGTGCTTCTGTTTGGGTTTTCAGTCCTGCCCTCTTGTTTCATGGCTGCACCCCTGACTGTCTCCACCTGTGTTTCCACCTGTCCCTTGTTATCCTGGTTTGTATTTAAACCCTGTCTTGGCCCCTTGTGTTTCCTGGTAAGCTACTGAGCGAATGTTTATGATTGTCTTCTCGTGTATTTTTCACCTTTGCTTTTCTAGTAGATTCTCGATTCGCTGTCTTTGCCCTTTTGCTACGTTGCCTTTCTGGTTGACTTTGTTTCTTGACTTTCCTCCACTTGAGATTAAATCTCTCTTTTTCAGTATCTGCACGCACCTGAATTCTGCTTGCACGTAACAGCAATGCTATCACAACAAGAGTCCCATGTAATTCTACAGTTAAATGTAAGTTCAGTTGATTTAAATGAACCAAAAAACTACTTACACACAATTTTAAAGAAATTTTCAAATTATGTTAAACTGAAAAATGACAAAAATGGAGATACAAGGTTTTGTTCCAACAGCAGTGAGATGTGTGTGTGTGTGTGTGTGTGTGTAACAACTGGTTTGTAGTGAGAAAACAAGTGATAATAAACACTGACTTATATTAGTGTAATGTTAATCAGTTAAAATTTACATTAGAAAAAAATCAGTTTAAAACATTATATTTAAAACCTTATGTTAAAATTCATACTTTTGCCTGCACCCCTGTGCTAGTACCCCCCCCCCCCCCCCCCCCCCGGGCGATTTAAGTTAGAAACCCTGGTGTAATCAGTGATTTTATTACCTGGCTTCCTCCAGGGTTTGTCTTCATATGTATCAGCCTCCGCCTCAACTGCATGCAGTCCATTAAAGCCACTCAGCGACTCTATGTCCACACCTTTACACTGAAGTTTATCTGCTCCACAGCAACAATGAAGAAATACAGAACTCAGCTTTATAAAGATAAGAACAACAGGAGATCTAACAGAGTATC
Organism: Pygocentrus nattereri; assembly: GCF_015220715.1. Lineage (NCBI taxonomy): Eukaryota > Metazoa > Chordata > Actinopteri > Characiformes > Serrasalmidae > Pygocentrus > Pygocentrus nattereri. The sequence continues at coordinate 7,975,091 of NC_051233.1, read as the reverse complement.
TTCTGTGCTGGAAATATGAGTCATTCCCATAAAATCTTCACACAGATTTTATAATACTTTTGCATATTGATAATACAAATAGGCCACAGGGGAAATTTAATTACTGTGGTATAAATATCTTTCAGATATCTTTTAATTTCTTTCAGAAGTTGCTGAAGGTTGCTTACTTGTAGCTGCCACTCCATATCCTCGCACTGGCTTAATGCTGAGATTCATTCCAGACCCCCTGTGAAAAATACAAACAAAATTACAGTAGAATTACATTTCACTGTCACAGAAATCTTCTAACACTCGTAGTAATATCAATTACCAGCTCAAAACCAACTGTCATTTTCAAATGGTGTTCAAAAAATATGAATGTATATCAGCAGGATGATGACGTGACACATAATTTTACTTTTCTTTGATGTAAAAATGGCCTATGCTCAAAATAAAAAGGATTCATGCAGTTTATATAAAACTTAAATAGACTTATTAAGTAACAGTACAGAGTTTAGATGATCTAATGTTCCGAGACAGGAAACCTGCAGCGCACATGTAAGCCGGAGCCCCCGTCTTGATGTTGCCAATGGTGACCTTGACGTCATCTTCATCATCGCTGTCACTATCCTCCTCTTCCTCATCCTCTGCACTTTTAGCTGCCTGGAAAAAAAGACACCTTTGGTGTTATTTGCTATTAAAAACCACCTTAAAGCCACATTTGAGACTTTTATTTTGCATCCAGTGTATCTTTACTCTCCTATTCATGTGCTCAATAAGCAATAATAATAATTGATAATTATAACATTCAAGTAAAGTACGCTCTCATTTTTTGCACAATATCAAATAGAAATATATTACATATAAAGTATTTATTTTAAAAAGCTCCTTCAGTTTCAGTCACATGTATGTAGAAAAGTTCTGGGCGAGCTTTAGCCATTTAGCTCCATTCACTCCTATTTCTTGAGGACTCGCTCTCAGGCACCCTCTGTTTTGCAGTCCTGTTTTTGATATAATAGCAGAAATACGACGTGGCCAAGCTCCTCATAAACCGGCTCTGGTCAGTACCTGCTCTGTGTCATTTTTCTCCTCCGTGCTGGTGCTGCTCTCAGGAGCAGGGTCTGTCTCTCTGGAGGACAAAGCAGGCACTTCAATTGGTTTCAGTCTCATGAACAGAAACTCAGAGTGAATCAGTAGATTTAGCAAATGTTTCTTTGTGAGAGAATAACATTTTATTTGCATAATCAAGTATAACAAACTCATTGTGACAGCGTTTAAAAAAAGTGTGATTTTTAACTGTGGCCATATGCCAAATGGAAAATGACCATCTTAATATTTATTTTATATATAATAAATAATAACTAAAATTGAACAAAACAGATCAAGACATCCCTTACCTCGTTTCATTGTTTACTGGCTGATTCTTGGAGTTTTCATCTGATGGAATACAAAGAAAGGCTTATAATAATATGATAATAAATAATAGCAATAACATATCAATAACTCATAACTAACCTGATCATCTCATGCAGTCATGGAATTGTTTGAATTTATGATTTCTTAAAAGTGCAAAACACAGCTGTGTCTAAAGGAATAGTCTAGCATTTTTACAAACGATGGGTTTTTATTTTAATTCTTATTTTTGTTCCTTTCAAAATCTCATAGACTGAATCTCAAATGGCTCCCTACTCCTTATGTAGGAAACTATGTAGGTCATGGTCAAGAAATAAGGAATTCTACACTGAAACAGTGCTTCATGTGTCAAATAAAAAGCCATTTATAATCAGCCTTTAGCAGCAGGACTCTCTACTTAACATTTAGAGCCCTATTTGGGTGCAGAAGCCATCGTTTTAAGCCAATATTTTAAGGTGGTAATCCACCAATTTTCCAAAACTTCCACATATTTATGTCGTTAAGTTATAAACAGAGTCATACAGAGTCAGAACTGTTCACAGTGGTGGTGACAGGAATCAGACGTCCTTCTCTAAAAGCTCATAGAAAATTATTGCATGAAATGGTTACAAACACGCTGCTTAACATCTGAGACACTATTTTATCATCGTTTTGTGATAAAGTGCCTAAAATTCATTGTTAATCCGTTTATTTTAAGCCATTCATGGTGGAGGGGTACATGCAGTGCACAGTGAGGCAAAATAGTCGCCAAAGAAAATTATTATTTAAGATTTTCCACTATTTTACCATCGTCAACATCATATATAAACACTCGAAAGACAAGTGTAGGTTCACTGGTGGTTTTGGATGGTAAATAAAATGTTTATATTTATGTTGTAGTCATGGCAACCCCTGGTTCCTATCACCACCACTGTAAAGAAGTCTGAGTTGCTACAATCAACCATTTCACACCAAACCATACCGAACAACTCTGTTTACATCTCAAACAGTGAATTATTCAGAAATTTGGATAAATCTGTTGGATTCCCCTTTAACATACTCTTTGAAAAGTTTTGGTTTTCGGTATAGCCTTTTTTTGCTAATCTATTTGCATGATGCTAATTCTCCAGCAGCACTAACTTCAGCTCCCTGTGTTCCTCCGCCGGAGGAAAGTAGGACCGATGACGCACAGAAACGCATCACTACCCACAACATTCAAACCAAGCAGCGGAGCAAAAAATAGTTCCAATCGTGAACTAGCATATTAGCGTTCATAACATTACATAATATACAATTTGGAAGACTACGGGAGATAGTCTTTTTTTGCGCCGTATCTTACACATAAAGGCAACTGTTCTATTTAGAACCACGAGTTCTATATAGAACCATTTGCAAGTTGTTCTCTGCGTGGAGAAGTAGTTCTACAGATGGATGGAGAACGCGTGGTAACCTATGTGGCCCTATGCAGCACCAAAAAGGGTTCTGCTACAACAGTAGAAGAACCCTTTTTGGTGCTATATAGAACCATACAGAACACACTCTCCATCGACCTGAAGAACCCTTTCAAGAACCACGTAAAGAAAATGGTTCTGTGTAGAACTTATCATTTTAAACGAAGTTTTTTTTAATTTTATTTCTAAACCTAAGAACCACTGAAGAAACCATTTTTTGGTTTTTGATTTTAGAAGCAGTAACTTCTTATAAACTCGTTTTAAATTCTCTTTAAAAAAAAAAAAATATATATATACACACACACACACACACACACACACACATTTTTTCTTGCAGGTAAGGGGAGGTATATATTTGTTTGAAGCATCTACAGCAGAGCAGTGCCTGAATGAGGTGTGAAGTTGGCTTCCTATTCGAATTGTCCGGTCCACCTTAAACGGTGAGGCCGCCCCATTCAAGCGCCAGTACATGTATGAATGTAACTGCTGCACCATTTAAGGTGGAACGGGAAATTTGAGCAAGAAGCTAACTTCAGCTTCGCGGGGATGCGCTACTCATTCCGACGTGTTAATGTCCTTTAAGGTTGTAAAGGAAGGCTGTGCTTTCGTAAAGAGGTGGATGTTGTGTCAGGGTGGTTTATTCGGGTGTACAGGCTGTGTTTACCCCCGTAGAGCCAGTGCTCTTCATCCTCGACCTGCTCGGACTCCGCAGCTGCAGTGGCCATTCTCTGCAGGAGAAGCTCTACGACTCCACGGACATCGTGAGACAGAGTAACAGACTGCGCTTCTTTATGGATGAAAAGCGGGAGATCAGCGGAATTCAGGTCTGAAATGGGACACTCCGTGATTTTCTCTGCTGCTCCATAACCCCGTTAAACCCTCTGCTCCTCCTCCCGGGTCCAAAAGCCCTCCGAAAATTGATGGGGAGTCGATTCCAAAAGAATCGATGCTTCGCCTCCAATACGTTTGATAGTCGGGGTCGACTCTTGGCCAATAACTCTAAGATTCGAAATGTTTGGAGTCGACTCTTCGTCATACGGTGACCCTAAGGTGACATGGTGATTATTGTTTTAATAAGACGTGGCCACAAATTAATATACTGAGACCACTAATTTCTACACTGGGGATCTGAATTAATATACTGAAGCCACAAATTAAGTTTCTTATAACTCATGGCCTCAAAGTTGTGGCCTCAATATATTAAATCATGGCTTCAGTGTTTTAATTTGTGATCTCGGTATAGTAAATTGTGGCCTCAGCATATTAAATCTTGGCCTACAGTAAATATATTAGATTGTGGTCTCAATATAATATTTTGTGGCCTCAGTGTGTTAATTTGTGACCTGTATATACTAAATAGTGACCTCAATTTAATAAATTATGGCCTCAATATATTACATCATGACCTTAGTACATTTATTTCTAGCCTCAATATGTCAAACTGGGGCTTCAGTATTTTAACTTGTGACTTCAATATAGTAAATTGTGGCCTCAGTATATTCATTTGTGGTCTATAGAAAATTGCAGTCTCAATATATGAAATTGTGGCCTCAGTATAATATTTGGAGCTTCAGTTTAGTACATCATGGCCTTAGTTCACTAATTTGTGGCCTCAATATATTAATTCGCGGCCACATTTTGTTAAAGGACAGTAAGCAGGTCTCCTTCGTTGCTCTGTAGTGTAATACAGCAGAGAGTCTGAGTTTGTTTAGCCAGATTTAAACGGCGCCAACACTGCTGACCAGCCGCTCAGCACAAACTCTGCTCACAGAACCGTTCTAGATCCATCCTGCAGGGCAGCTCCTCATATTCTTCACAATTACAGTCTCAATAAACAATGATTAGATTTCACAAAACGTTGCGGAGAAATAAAATGTAGCTGAGATTTGCTGATTAAAAAGCTGATTAATATGAAGCCAACTTCAGCCTCTTCAGAGAGGATCAAGATAATACCCAACTTTTCTCTTTCAAAGACTACAGCAGCGGGTATCACTCCACCTCTGATTCGTGAAATAAACCGAATTTTCATCATTTCACTGCGATTCTCCCCTAAAAAACTGGGTAATCTACTTCTGGGATGGTTTGGTCTTTGTTGTTTCCCTTTAAGAGTCGAGGAGTCGACTCCATCGATTCCAGCGGCAGGAGTCGAATCGGAGTCGACTCCAGAAAACTCGAAAACGAGCATCACTACCGCAGAGTCCTGCACAGCTCCGTCACATCACTCTGCTCTGGGCAGTGAAACGCACCACTGGCGCCCTCTGTCGAGCACTGTTAGAAGTGGAACAGAGAAGCTTTAAAGGGCCCATATGCCACATTTTTCGCGTTTCAAATATATATAAATATAGAAATAAAACAAATAATATATAAAATCTAAATCTATCTAAATAATTTAAAGAAGAATTTCAACCTAAACTAGAACAACGTCTCGGTCATCAGGCAGTGAATTCATAACCATAATATGTAAAAACTTTCAGTGAGGGAGCTTTTAGAGGGGGACGTCTGGTTCCCATCACCACCACTGAGAACAATTCTGACTCTATAAGTTTCCCTAGAACAGGGCATTTCACACCAAACCACTCTGAATTAGTCTGTTTACATTTTAAGCATTTATGTTGAACTGTATTATTTTTTTAATTATTTACCTTTAAATGGTAAAGAAAAAAAAGCAACACTATTTTTTGCCATTTAAAGTGAAATGCACTTCTCCTTTGAGAAGACTGCTACAGCATCAGACATTAATACCGCACTCCTCACCTGCAAGAGAAACCATTTTTTATTTTTAATACAGGTACAGACGATAAACACCACACTCTCTTCTGACCTACAACCGGTGACTGTATATAAAACACACTGAGAGTACCGTTCGAAGTGAAAATTTGGTGAAAATGTGTACTTTGTGTTCAGCTACTCTGAAATCACAGCAATACTGCTGTATTATCGATTCAGAGATGCTGAACTGTAACATGCTTTTGACAACTACGTCCCCCCTGGCCACTTTATCAGAAACCCCTCCCTCATAGCTCCACCATGCTAGTATACAGTTACAGACCGCAACTCATCTGCTGATGTACAGTGTGTTAGCCATCCGCCCTTCTTCAGTGGTCAGTTTCTTGCCACAGAGACAGTTTTGTAGTGTTTCCAATAAAGTGGCCAGTGAGTGGAAGCACAACATAGGCGTTTCTAATAAAGCAGCCAGTGAGCGGAAGCTTATGGATGGTGTTTCCAATAAAGCGGCCAGTGAGTGGAAGCTTATGGGTGGTGTTTCTAATAAAGCGGCCAGTTAGAAGAAGCACAATGTGGGCGTTTCCAATAAAGTGGCCAGCGAGTGGAAGTAGAAGGAAGTTTCTAATAAAGTAGACGGTGAGTGTGAAATTCCTCTAGAACGCGCTGATCTTGGAGTGGACACACTTTGGTTGACTGTAGATTCGGTTCTTGGCTAGTCACCAGGCACACGACATCTCAGAAGCAGCGTCACTGTTACGCCTTGTACGGACTGGGCTCCATCCAAACTCTGATTGGGCGTCGTTGGCCACTTGACCCCGCCCCCAGCGGGCAGAGCTACGGAAGCTTTGCTGTTTCCCTCTCCATGCGCGAGGTTTGGCATTCATCTGCAGGAACAATATGACTATGCCATGGTTATTGTGATAAATGACATGATTCTCCTTTCTGAGTTTATGAGGGGTGATCAGCAGTTCTCGAGCACTGGACAACTGCATGGATCATAAAGACACAGTTTTGGACTAATTATAGAGAGTCTATAACAACAGCCAGTGTTGGATGGGAGCCCATTATAACATCATCTTTTTCATTTCTGTATTCACAGGGCTGGGCAATATTAACACATATTAAACGCTGCATTCACGGCCCAGTTTATTAAATTCTTACTTTATTTATTTAACTGTTGTATAAAAGCAACAGAACGCTCAAGGTTGTGTGTTATCACGTAGAACACCATGGCTGTGACGATCTACGGCCAAATCACAGCCGTGATATTTTTTCGTGATAACGCACTCCCTCTCTGTGTTCTCGGGTTTTCATAAGCATCTCCACTGCACATTTTGTCCATTCTAACTTGCTGGAAAACAAGAAAAAAATTATTTTATGATACATGTAACGTATCAAGAAAATGTCTGAGCACTGTGATACATTTTTGCCACATCGTCCACCTTTGACCACAAAATGCCTCAACCATCACACCTAATTTATAGGATCTATAAAAGAAGGAAAACGTCTAAAATTCTTCTCACAAGTTTGCGTACCTGGACAAAGACTGATGTGTTCATCTGTAGAGTCTCCACGCGCTCCGTTAGCTGACCCAGCCAGTCCATGTGTTCAGCTATAGACTGCCTCAGATCCCCGCTGCTCTGTTTAGATACAAGATTCGTAACATAGCGCCTTATGAGTGCTTAGATGAATACGTTTAAAGATCGTGTATCATGAGAAAAACTAAATTTCCTTCTTTTTTAAAAGAACACACAGTGAAAACATTGCTAAAGTTTCAGAAAGTTAGTGTTCACTTCGTAACCCATACAGTCCACAGATGGAAAATAAGGTGCAATCCCATGTTGACCTCATTATGGCTGTGAGGTCACAACCATGAACACATTTACACAGGACTGTCAATTTGGCGTACAGCACTTTACCCCACCCTTTCATGCTGACGTGATAAAGAGTGTTGTTACTGCGCATTTCACTGTGGGGCACAATACAGGGCAGCCAATCAGAACAAAAGATCAGAGAATATTTCTATTTATTACTGTTTACTTGCTGAATTTAATATGCTGGAAAATAGTAAAAGTGCAAAGGCACTTTTTCCTTTTTATTTCAGTACTTTTTTCTTCTCAATTTATTTCAACTCAATTCTATTACTGCTTTTTTAATTAATTTTTCTTAAATGTTATAATCCTTTACTTGACTGTTAAATTTGAGTTTGCCTATTTATACTCTCGTATTGAAATCAATAAATAATCTTGATTTTATTTTTTACCTTCTTAAGCAAATCTTAATAGTTCTCATAATTCTTCTGCCATTTATCTTGTTCTGTTAATTGTTCGTACATTTGGTTTATTTGAGTAAAACCTGATTAAATTCCATTTTAATTTCTTTTTCAATCCCTTTTATGTTGTAAAAGCCTGGCTACACTGAAATTGAGGGTCACCCTCAATGTGTTTGAGTGAAAACCGTGGTTCATTGACGTGCTGATTGATTGATTTTCCCAATATCTTAAACTCAGCATGTAAACAGAAACTGAGCAGTAAGATTCGCGTATTTACCCCAGTCAGGTTCTCTCTGAGGTCCGTAGCTGCGAGACGGATGTGCTCCAGTTTATCAATCTGCTCCTTCAGTCGATCCTCCAGCTCCTGCATCATCATCAGACCTTCATCCATCCTCTTCCCCTGCCTGCCCACCATACTGCAGATAAACGCTGCCACAACAAGCACAGAGAACCTTATTAACGGGGACAATGACACTTCATGTTGACCTACAATGAGCCTAAGCTAGTCTTCATATCAGACTCCGCAGAGATCCTGAATCTGTGGCTGAACATCATCATAAACTTTATTACATATGTTTCATACGTTTAAACAGCCAAAGTGCAAAAAAACAAATCAAAAGGCACTCAAACAATACAACAGTCAAATAGTTTGGAAACTCTAGAACATTTATACTGTTATTCTAGAACCCTCTCTCCTGACTCAGTGTTCTAGAATGTCCACCACATTCACAATGTCCAAAGGTTCTCACCATCCATGATGTTCCAAAGTGATCTCCCCAAGTCAGACTGTTCTAGAATGTCCACCCCATTCATGGTGTTCTAACTTTGTTCACCCTCATCCATAATGGTCCCAAATGACCTCCCCAATTCAGACTGTTCTAGAATGTCCACCCCCATTGTGTTCTAAATATGTTCTCTCCATCCATAATGGTCTTAAATGATGAATGAATGAAGCCTTTATTGTCACATAGTCACCAGAGTAACCAGCGAAATTTTGATCAACCCATCCGAGCACATACAATATGACATGGGGGGGAGACAGGACAGGAAGACAGGAATAATGGAAACTACAGAGAAACAGAATACATTGGGTGAGGGAGGAGACAACCCCCCCCGACTGAGTTCCTAAGGAAACTCAGTCTGGGAACAGAGAGAAAAAAAAAAAAAGAAAAAAAAAAAACACCTCAGCATTAGCACAGAGTTCCACACACACAGAGTCCATGACTTGCAACAGGGATGAGGGCGGGGGGGGGTGGGGACAAACCCAGCACAGCAAGCGGCCATCCGGATCATACCATACCGGGAGGGGGTAAAAGCGGCGAAGGCGTGGGAAGGGGGAGCGGTAGGAGGGAGTGAGGGAATGGGGAGGGGAGGGGAGGGTAGGGGGGGAGAAGGGGCCTGAAGAAGGCGCCATACTCGGCATCCCAGTCCAGGTATCTCACAGTTCGCAGGGTGGAATAGCGATAACACAGCAAAATTGCCATGGAGACAACCTTGATCGGGCCCAGGCAGAGTCAACAGTCAGCAGGAATCCAGGGAAGTGGGGGGGGGGGGGGGGGGGGGGGGGGTGGATAAAAGAGCGTCTCGCAGCAGTGTTCCTCTGGGGGAGATGTGATGTACCAGCCAAGGCCAAGGCCCACGCTGATACGGGGAGCCGAAAGCAGATAAGAAAGGGTTGCAGGCTTCGAGCGAGTAGCCGTGTTTTTTACGGCAGCTCACCAAGTCCATTATGGTCACTCCAACGATCCATTTTCCTTTGCAAAGCCGCCAACTTCTCTACGATGTTATCCAGGGTACGACTTACAGTCAAAGTCTGAGTGTTGACAGCTCTGCCCACCACGTCAATCATGTCGGGCAGGTTCAAGGGGCCGTGGACAGCTGCCCCCATTCTGCGAATTTTGCGATACACCAGGACAATGCCTAATCCAATCAGCAAAACACCTGTGATCATGGTTCCGAATAGGTAGACGTCCTCAATATCCTCCACGGAGAGAGCCGCCAGGCACACGACACGCCACCTCTCCCATGCGTCCATCGTGTAGCCAGCTGCAAACATTCCGGCAGAACAGGTTGGTTCCCCTGAACCAAGACTTCTCGTCGAGAAGATGGTGTCAGTTGCGTTGAGAGACCATTTGATCAAATCCATTTTTTAGGTTTGGAGAACAGCGCGGAGAGAGTCTCTCAGTCAAGAGCTCAGACAGTAGACTAGACACAGAAGCAAAGCAGGAGAGATAAAGGAGAGGAGAGGGAGAAAGTGCGACCGCCTTCGTTGAGAGCCAAAGAATAAAGATCTCCCCAATTCAGACTGTTCTAGAATGTCCACCCCATTCACGGTTTTCTAAATATGTTCTCCCTCATCCATGTTCTTACGTGATCTCCCCAGTTCACACTGTTCTAGAATGCCCACCCCATTTAGTGTTCTAGATGTTCTCATCATCCATAATGTTCTTAAATGATCTTGTCCATTCAGTGTTCTAGAATGTCCTCTTTTTATACTGTTCTAAAATATCTCTTGTATTCACATCCTAGAATGTCACAATGTTCTCTATTCACAATGTTTTAGAATGTTCTCTCCTGTATCATAACATGAAAATTCTAGAACGTTCTCACATGCTTAATAAAATGTGCCAAAATGTCATCTCCTCCATTCACAATGTTCTAGAATGTTCTTCATTCATACAGTTCTAAAATCTCTCTTGCACTCACAACATCCTAGAATGTTCTCACCTCCTCAAACCGTTCTTTAGTAAAGAGAATGGCTCTGTTTAGAACCATGTGCCTGCTTAAATGGTTCTTAGTATGGTGAAATGGTTTTTCAGACTGACGAGGACTGGTGTGTATGGTTCTAAAAAGAACGTTTAGTAAAGGGAGTGGTTCTATTTATGACTATTTGCGTGCTTAAATGGTTCTTTAGATTTATACATAATGTGTTGTACATGGTTCTAAATACAACCTTTTTGAAAATGGTTCTGCCACTGTAACAATAGAAGAACATTTTTGGTGGCATATAGGACCGTATCACAATGCAAAGAACCATTTAAGCATTGCATAGAGCTCACTGCTCTAAACAGAACAACTCATTTGACTAAAGAACCCTTAAAGAACCTTTTTTAAGAGCGAAGTCATCAAAAGGAGTGAGAACATGGCCGTGGTAACAGAGTAAAAAGCTTTGCTTGGTTAAATGGTTCTTTAGATTTATAGAGAATGCATTGTGTATGGTTCTAAACAGAACCTTTCTGAAAATGGTTCTATACAGTTCCAAAAGGGTTCTGCTACCATTTTGATGTCAAGCTGTAACAAAAGAAGAACATTTTTGGTGCCATTTAGGACCACTTCACAATGCGAAGAACCATTTAAGCATCATATAGAACTCCTTTTACTGAAGAACCCTTAAAGAACCGTCTTTAAGAGCGCAGCCTGTAAAAGCAGTGAGAACATGGCGGTGCACTCAGAGTAAAAGCTGGTAAAGCCGCAGGGGAGTCTGGATGTGATGGTTCTGTGATTCGGGTCCGACTGACCAGTGAGCTGACCTGTTCTTTCGGCTTTAGCATCACATCTTGACCACTTACACGGAAATAAGCGAGACAAACAGGCTTCCAATTCCAACCTTCCGTTCCACCTTAAGTGGTCCAGCACTTACACTGTTGCTGCTGCACTATTTAAGGTGGACCGGAAACTTCGAATAAGAAGTTGACTTCAGCGGCTTGGGACGCGCAGAGAGGTCCGTCTTTTAGAGGAGATGACCGCGCGCGGGCTCTCGGTGAGCTGTTCGTGGTCAGAGCTCTTTTCTGGACACTCGAGCCTGCAGGTTCGTGTCGGAGCGCCGAGACGTGGCGAGAATTGAAGCACGACCGGCTCAAAAACAGCGACTAAACCCAAACTTTTCACCACGGAATCGACGGGATTGCTGCCTCTTTGACGCCAAACGCGCAAATGATGCGTGACTGACTCACCTTTGAGCGGGTGTAACAGACAGAAAGCGGAAAATGCCCCCTGCTCGGACTCCGTTGCCTCGGGGGCAAAAAAAAAACTGGCAGAAATGTTGGGTCTGCTGACGTCACTGCGGGAGGCTCTCAGGGAGCTTTTCTTTACGGACCGCGGGCCTCGTTTATCTACGGAAGTATGAAGAGTCCAGAAGTAGTTATAATTTTCTGGATTGTTATCTTGAGATCACGACTTAATTATCTTGTGATCTCAGGATAAAAGTTATGGTGAGGTCACGACTTGTCTCGTGATCTCAAGCTGAAAGTTATCATCTTGAGACCGTGACTTAATTATCGTGCAATCTTAAGATAAAGGCTGTTATCTAGAGATCTCAAGCTAACAATCCAGAAAACCATAACTAGTTCTGGCCTTTCCGGACTACGGAGCCCTGCTGGTGACATCCCATACAAATAAAAAGTGTGGCCATGCCTTATTAATGTGTGGGAATGAGATCCTAATACATTTCCATGACTTAGCAAGGCGTGGGAATGAGATCATGCCTTACTTTAGGATCGCATTTGCACCACTTACTAATTCGTTCTCATGCCTTAATAAGTCATGGCCACACATTATTTTTCATAAAAAAAATAAAGGCTGTTATCTAGAGATCTCAAGATAACAATCCAGAAAATTATAACTACCTCTGGCTTCTTCAGACTACAGAGCCCTGCTGGTGACATGCCATATAAAGAAAACTAATGTGTTGCCAAGCCTTATTAATGTGTGGGAATGAGATCTAATGCATGGCCAAGACTTAGTAAGTCGGGGGAATGAGATAAGTCATGGCCATGACTTTGTAACGTGTGGGAACAAGATCTTGCCTTACTAAGTCATGGCCACGCATTAGGATCTCGTTGCCACGACTTAATTATCTTGTTCCCATGCCTTACTAAGTAGTGGGCATGCACTATTTTTATTTATACAGGATGTCACCTAAGAACATTATCTAGAGATCTCAAGATAAAAGTCCAGAAAATTATAACTACCTCTGGCCTCTCCAGACTACAGAGGCCTGTTGATGACATCCTGTATTAATAAAAATAATATGTATTAATACATGGGAACAAGATCCTAATGCGTCGCCACAACTTAATTATCTGATTCCCTCACTTTACTAAGAGATCATGCCTCATTAAGCTGTGGTCAAGATTTATCTCATTCCCATGCCTTACCAAGTTGTAGCCACACATTAGGATCTTGTTCCCACACCTTAATAAGTCACAGAGTTTCTCTAGAACAGAGCATTTCACACCAAACCACTCTGAATGACTGTTTCTTGCATTATTTTAAGCCATGCATTCTTGTTTTTGTGCACAGATGGAAAACTTAAGGAGGGGGTTTTGCTTTTACCCCTTAAAAGAGATTTTAAGTAAAGACAGTAGTTCCATATAGAACCATGGACACTCAAAAACCCTTTGCATGTGTAAATGTTTCTTCAGATGGAGTATAGAACCCTATATGGTTCTGTATAGCTCCAAAAAGGGCACTGATCTTGTTACAAGCTCAACATCGTAGCAATAGCATAAAACCTTTTGATGCTATATAGAACCATATAAAGCACATTTCCCATCAATCTGAAGAACCATTTCAAGCATTGAAAAGAATCATTTAAGAATGCAAATGGTTCTTTGAGCATTCATGGTTCTATCTAGAACAATGTGTCAAGGAACCAATTTTTAAGAGTGTGCAGTTCTCACATCCACACATCAACACTGGAAGCACATCCAGGGAAAAACAAGGGTTTGGTAAACAGGCATCTGGAGGCCTGTATGATGGACAACACTGGGCTCTTTCTCCAATATCTTCCTAAGTTTGTTCTTAAATGTGTTCTTGAGAAAAAGCCTAAGAAAATGTCAACGTCAGACTAGTGACATGTTCTTAAACCGCAGAACAGTTCTCACCCTTGTTCTCTTGAGTGTGTGTAGATTCTGTTCACTCCTCAGAACAAATCTCAAATAAGAAACGCCGGTGGTCAGAATCTTCATTAAATCTGCGTAAGTGGGTTTAAGAAGAAATTTGTTCTTAATAACAGTCGCCGAATGAAGCCCAAACATTCTTTATATATAGTCTTTATATAAAATCTGATCTGCAAAAACAGCCAGTTTTGAAAAACACAAGCGCCAACACATTTAGCCTATAGCAGTTTAGCTCCGCCCACTTACACTGAAGTTATAGTGTTTCAACCAGGACTGGGTTTCGAGTGCAATACAGGTCAGCCAATCAGAGCCGAGCTCTTTTACATATGTAATAATGTTCTTTTTGGATTTTAGACCCAATTCTCTCCCCAGTTCAGTCATATCCAATTCCTATATCCAGTACTGGAATTTGTAATTAAGCTGGCTCAGTTTTAGGCCTAAAGACAATGTTTACTGGTGGAAAGAGAATGAAGATCATTTATTCAGATATGAATTATTACGTTAATGTTCATTTAAAGGGACCAAATCATGACAAACCTCACTTTTTGATGTAGTATATGAACACTGAAGTTTCTAAACACACTGTTCACTTCCAGCCCAAAAAATTCATATAGATGAAACTGCAAAAACCTCTTTAAATCTTACCCTACCTCTTTAGCCCCACCCCTTCACACCAAAGTTATAAGCAGTGTTTCAGCCCAGACTGGTTTATAAATGAGGCTCAACAAGACAACCAATGAGAACAGAGGTCATTTACATAGGCATTAAAGGTACAATAACAAAACAGCCTGCTTACTTCTAAGGCAGGGGTGTCAAACCCAAACACTGAAAAGGCCATGTCAAAAAATCTCAGCAGATTTGTGGGACAGCAGTGTTATTTCTTTCTCTCTCTCTCTCTCTCTGTCTGTTATATAACCTCCAGGGTATATTTCGGGGTTTTTTTTTTTTTTCAATCTGAATTTTCATGACCAAATCATAAAGGCAAATTATTCAGTAACTGCATGAAACAATTGTACATTTTTATTTATTTATTACAAATACTCCCTTCAAATGAACAGAACATGTGTTTTATGATCACACCTATTGCTACATGCTTACAATTTACTGCTGAAATCCAAAAATCTCAGACGTGGTTATTTTATTAAAATAAATTTTTACAGAGCAGATCACTGAAGAGGCGCCACCTGTTTATTGTTTAAAGCCCAGATTTGTGGAAAAATGGGTCGACTTTCAGTAGAAGAAGAAAAAAAAAAAGTTCAGCTTCTATTATAAGGGTTTAAAATTGCATTACTCATATATTTGCCTGTAAAGAAGACAGTTACAGCCTCATACGACGCCCCCTTTCTGAATGTAGCTTATGAAACATGAAAGTTATGAAGAATATGACAAAGTGCATTTTGGAACCACCGGTTGGTCTCAAGGAGTTGAAGAGCCATGAGCCTTCTGCCCAATGACAGCTGGGATAGGCTCCAGTGTTTGTCTCTTAATGAACTAGAAATGACGTCCTCTGTAAAAAAGCAGTCTGCTTTATTTATTTTTTTCTCTCAATGAGATCATTTAACAAGAAAAAAAAGAGCAAATAAAGATCACATCTCTGAAAGGATAAACAACAGTAAGGGATAAATAGGCCGAAGGGTCAGCGATCATGAGCGCCGACCCTGACACAAAATTAAATACGTAAAAGAAAAACTTCAACAGTAAAATATCCATCGTTGTTACCCCCCCCACCCCAACTCTTTAAATACAAGTCTACAAAGAAAAGCGAAAGGGCAATAATGTGTGCCTGTACAGTTATTACTGTGAAGAACAATACTATCATCTGAAGTTCAAGTGTCCAAAGCAGTGCTGAATGTACACCTACCAAAGTAACGTCCAAAAGAAAAGAAAAACCAGCCCAAGGGTCCTGCAAAATCAGTCCATGGGACAGCAGTCCGTTTAGGGAATGTCCTTTAAGCGGTTTCTTCAACAAAAGCACGGCAGCGAACAGCATCCTGGACCATCTTTTCACTCCCCCCCACCCCCACCCCCACCGAAGGCAAGCACACACATGGATGGCTATAGTTTTGTACAGCTGTGGCGTTGGAGCAAAGAAAGTTTGCGTTTCGTTCGCCAATGAGGGTAACTAGTCAGGTCTTTTCTTTTGTCCGGACAGGACTGCAGGATGAGATGATGTCCTTCTCACATTTCCAATCGTAACATGAAATGAGAGTCTCCTCCGCAGAGTTTCTCCAACCTTCTTTATATTTAAAAAAAAAAAATTAATCAAAAAAAAAAAAAAAAAAGGAGGGGGGGGGGGGGGGGGGGGGGGGGGGGGGGGCGGCAAAAAAAGTAATGAAGTAACCTGGTTGCCTTAAATCATTTAGTACAAATAAATGAACACACTCCATGTGTTTCTGCACATTTTAATGCACAATTACTGCTCACTGGCTAAATGTAACATTGGAAGAAAAAGAAATCATAAAATGCAGTTTGCAAAAAAATGTATGGCATTTGTTTTATTCTTTCCAACATATTTCAATAAATTAAATTAAAAATAACCAGTAATTGTGCATTAAAACATGCAGAAGTGTGTTTTCTGGCAATGATAGGTTCACTTATTCTCACGTAAATCAACAAAGACACTAAATCTGACTGGGGTGCTTAAATTTGGATGAAACCCTAGGACTCTGCAGCCAATTAAGACAGCCAGGCTAACTGTCGTGATTTTTGATTATTTAAATAAAACAGAACGCAGCACCAATCAAAACACAAAAAGCTGAACCGAGGAGGAAGGAGAGAGAGAGAGGGGGAAAAAAAAAACCCCTACGTCCAGAGAGGTAGAGAAGTGCTTTAAAGGAAAGATGAAAGGAGGGGAAAAGGAGGTGATCCGGAGAAATGCTTTAAAAGGAAGGATTTGGAGGGAAGGAGGAGGGGGGAGGAAAAAAAAAAAAAATAAATCCACAGATCCACAGAGGAGCTTTCAAGGGGAGGCGTACACCACCGCTCAAAAGTTTGGAATCACCATTTCCGATAAGAACTTTGGGCACACAGGCATAACGTGACTAATATTAATATTCTTTAGGCCTCAATTTTTCAGAAGCTGTGAAAATGAGGAAATGTGGTTGGATGATCACACAGTAACTGAGAAAGCGCTAAAGCACTTACAATAACAGAACAAACAAAACGACCCATATTAGAAAAGAAGTGACAATCGTGTTGATAAAATAGCTTTTCACAGTAATAAGGTTTATTAATAACTTTTTTTTTCTCACCATATCAGATTCTTATTGTCTTTAAACTGTGAATAAATGACTGGATTGCGTTTTAGTGTCTGGTTCACAACAATAAAATCCACCATATATAAACGATTGTTTAATAAAACTCATTAATGTAAGTGACTCCATCTTTTAAACAGTAGTGTAAGCCCTGGTGGAGGTCCTGTCCAAAAAAAAAAGAAAAAAGAAAAAAAATAAATACAGCTGCATTTGACTCAATACATACAAACAAAGCGATAGAGAGGAGCTATATTTCTATATGGTAATGTGTCTGATTCGCGTTAGCATTAGCCATAGCACAAAAAAAGCCACTTAAAGTAAAATGATCAGACGCTCCAACAAGTTAGCGGCCACCCATAGCTCGGTTCACCAGGAGGACACGACCCACAGCGTTTCACAGACACACACAGCCTTCAGAATATCAGCGTTACTCGCCCTCGACTGGCTCTAAAAACAGGCCTTTACAAATAAGAGGTTTTCATGGTCTTTCTACAAGTTAAAGGGCCCATATCCTATCCATTTCCCCCACTTTCTGGAAACATTTGTGCTAAAATGGTCATGACCTCTACCCCTCAGAATCAAACAAGCTGTTTTTGTTGTGCCTTTAAAACCATTATGCAAATGAGCCCTGTTCTGATTGGCTGCATCATTTAGGAAGCTCCCAAGGCAGATATTTCAGTGTGAAAATGCGGGCAGGGCTGAGCTCGGTGTGAGTGGGCAGGGCTAAGCTGCTGTAGTCTGAATAGGCAAACGTGTGTAAATGCATTGGTTTTCGTGACATCACAAAAGTAATCCCAAATCAAATTGGAGCTTTGTCCACTGGGGATAAACATTATTTGAAATATGGGGGGGTAAAAATATTGAAGAAAACTTGGTTTTCCATGATATGGGCCCTTTAAGTTTCTCATTCAAGTAATACTGCGCAACCATTTGGCGAAAAACCAGGAAAATATCCTCAAATTGGGGTTTGAAGTTTTTGTTTTATTGAGTAAAAGGTGCCCTTTAATAATAGAGCAAAAAGGCGTCGATTATGATTTATATATTTATTAAAAAAAAAAAAAAAAAAAAAAAAAAGTTAAAAATTCCATGGTACCCAGTAAAAATGACAAAATGGTGCCACACTGCAGTTTTTTTGTTTTTGTTCTTTTTTTTTTTTTTTTTTTAAAGAGGCTTACAGTTTAAGCTTCCGACATGTTCGTTGATTCTCAGTCATGTCAATCAAAACTACAGTCCAACCAGGTGGGCATAGGTTTGGCAATGGGTGGGGAAATGCATAAGCTGAAGGTGGTGATGATGCATCCTTTTTTTTTCAGATGTTCTCTTTTCAAACTTTGATGGAGAGAAAACATGAAATCTGACATTGTTTTTACCCATTATTCTTCTCTTGAAATGGAAAATAAAGGTTAATAAATAAAGATGTTCTTGAGAGTGTCTGCTTAGAAAAGTCCCAAGCTATCGTGTATGTATATATATATATATATAATATAGTATACATTTTATATACTTTTTATATATATATATATATATATATATATATATATATATATATATATTTTTTTTTTTAATTTATATATATATATCTCTATATGCTGTGTTTAAACAGTAAGTGTCTGATTTTGGTGCACCTGTGGTTTCAGTTTGTTGTCCTGGTAGAGTGGTGAGATGAATGTATGTGAAGGGGGAAGCACAAAAAAATTGAGAGAAAAGAAAAAAAAGCCAAACAAAAACAGGATAATGGAGAGAGGTCCGTAAAAGTTGCCTGCAGACGGGTGAAGTTTGAGCAGAGCGGTTTCAATGGCAGCAGGATGGAGTCAGACGTGAGGTCCAGCATTAGGCCTTGCTCTCCTCCACTTTAACAGACTGAGGCTTGATTGCTCCGGTTCGGGCCGGTTTGACCTGACCTGGGGCCAGCGGCTCTTGCAGTTTGTTGGAAATCACAGCCGACGAAGCCTTCAGGTCACCTACACCTGGCCGAGCCTCACGGAGAGCCTTCGCCTGCATAAAGATAGACAAAAAGAAAAGTGATGTTATAACGATTTCTGGACATGTACATGCTTTTTTTTTTTGTTTTTAATAAAATTTATTTTATTAAATTTTTAAATTTATTTTTAAGATGTGTTCTCCTTTAAAAGAACAAGAAGGCTAAGAATCTCCATGTTGGAGGAAAAAAGAGAAAAATGTATTTAATATTTACAGAAATGTTCACAGATGCTTATTGCAAAATATCATGGTTTTAACACATTTGTATGAATGCATTTTCTGTCCTTCAAAAGAACAACATGCTAATTTTAGTGATGCTGAAAACAACAAAAAGGAAAAATTAATTTTAAACATAGGTTGCAGTAAAATAGCCAGTGTTTCTTTTTCCAAGTTAAAAAAAAAAATAGTTTGTCCTTCAAAACATTAAGAGCACTTAGTTTTTTTTAAATTGACGTTTAGTATTATTAAAATAAGATGTGAAAATTCAGCCAGTGTACAGAGATGCTTCTAACAAAACAGCTGCAGTTTTCTTATCTTAGTTCTTGCAGTACTGACATCAAGGAAGGCTGCAAAATGCAAAGAAACCCTCTAACCAGTCACAGTGTGCTGTGAGCATCATGACCAATCACAGCTCAAGACGGGTTCCTGTTAGTTTCGATTAATTACTTTGGTCAAAATCATGCCGACCACTCTTGAAAATCAACCAGCTGTTTTGAAAGCATACTGCAACCCCGGTATGTACACAACAATCAATATACAACTACAATGTGGTATTTCAGACATATCATGCACCCATCATATGTTTCATAAAGACTTTCTTAAAAGAATAAAGCTTACATTTATGAGGTTAATTTCACAACTCAGTGTTTTTACTCCAGCTACAAGAAGTAAATGTAAAAGAAGAACAGAAAGAGAAGTGGATTAAATGAAAATTACCTATATTTACAGTGGGTGGCTCACCTTCGTGCCCTCCTCAGCCCCTTTAGATGCGGTTTCGGGGTTGGAAGGGGGGGTGGAGTGGGGCGGCTCGCGGCCCGGGCTGGGGTAGGGAGGGGAGCGGATGATGACGGCCTTGTTTACCTGCATTACAGGCCGCTGGATGGGGTTGGGGAAGGGGCCAGTGGTGGGGGGGCGCATGTGCATCACCATGCTGCCTTGGGGAGGGGGCACCTGGACAGGAGGAAAATAAATTAATAAACAAACAAACAAACAAACAAACTGTTGTGCTTTGTTATAGTTAATTTATATACAGGCAAACATATATACACATACAAGTATTGCAAAACTAGTAAAAGAAAATGTACACACACACACACACACACACACACACACACACACACACACACACGTTATTATAGTTTTGACATTTTTCAATAGTTATATTCATTTCAATTTGGTTTTTTCAGTTTAGTTTTAAATGTCTATTAACAGTTTGTTTTTATTTAATTTCAGTTACAGTTTTAGTTTTTAGTATTCTGACACTAGGTATTTGATAAGGAGTAGAACAAAATGAATACAATAGTAGACTGAGTTCCGCTCAGCTTGAGCTTTTCTTAACATGTTTTCATACTTGGATCGTTCCAATGTCTGAAGTGGACTTGGACCACGTTTTTTTTGTGCATATGTGGAGACGTCAAATAAACCGAGACCCCTCTAAACGGGCTCAAAATCACCTCTAGACTTGCTCTCCATTTGGTTCATTTGTAATTTGTTTTGTAGTTCGACTGATTTGTGCACTGTAAACAAAACAGCCCCCAGTCTGAGGCTCACTGTACACACACAGCCAGTACTCCAGCACTTCAGCAGATAAAAGCAGACCATTGAGGATCATTTATAATGGTTCTACTCAGGATATTGCCTGCTGTGTTATCATAAGACAGATGCCCTGACAGCAATAGCAGGGGGGGGGGTAAAAAAAACAAAAACAAAAAAAAATTGTGCAATGCACCAATCGTTTTAGCATGGCCAACAGGGGAGCAGGTGTGTCTGGTGGTTCCCCTCACCACCTGAAAAGTTACTTTTATCTGAGAACGCTGCCCACGTCATAAGCACAAGCAAGTGCTGTGAAAGGGGTCTGATGGGTCTGAGATGTCATCTATGCCAAAAAAGGACCAGAAAGAAAACTTGAGTACTCTTTATAGTTCCCTTTTTATTGTGAAAAAAAAGCATTAAGGTCAGAGGCAGGTTCACTTTAATAGAACGCAGTTGGGTTAATTTCAAAAGAAACTCCCTCAAAAGATAGTCAAGCACCAAAGCGGTCGACATCTTAACTCTCATTCACACACAGAATAAAAAAAGCTTAGGGTTTTAGTTGTGATTTAGTTTCTGAAAAAAATATTTTATTACAGATGAGCATAATTTCTCATGGCAGGTTTGTTTTAGTGATCGTTTTAGTTTACTGTGATCAGCCTGACGTGCACGTGCACACACTCACACGCTTTGGGTTTACTATACGACTCACTATACAGATTATAAAAGACTTGGTGCCTTACACCATCAGACTGATTTTTGGGCGACTGAAATATTGAGCATCCACACTAAACGGAACAGGGATCACACACTACTCAACTTCTCAGCCGTTGCTGAACTGAAAGGAACTAACGAGAGCTCATGCAACTCATGTTCTCCCATTACTGGGAGACCCAAATAAACAAACGTGGAGCTGATGCTGCTGTTTTCTCTGCCGCTTGCATGACACAGTAAAGAAGCAGCAGGTAAGATGTTTAAGTGAGGACCATGGATTTAAAAAATGTGATCAGTGTTTGTTTTTATTTTTAAAATGTACATAAACTTGATTGTGCCTTAAACTCAGCTCATTAAATAGCTTCGCTCCATACATGAGTGACTTTTCACCATTTCTTTGCTTTTACTTGCTGTATTTTCTTCTTCTGCGCTTTCTGTTTTCAGTGGCTGTTGCAGGAGTCAGATCTGATTGGAGTCTATCAGTTCACACTACATTATGCTTAAAGTCGGGTCAAAATGCAATCAGGAGTCTGCTCCCCTCACACACTACTTGACTCTCTCTCCAACGGTCAACTCCGACTGACCCAAAAATCTGCAGACTAGAGCCAACAGAGCACAGACTGGGCCAGACTGAGAATCAGGGAGAAATAAAATCAGGGTAAAAGTTGCGTAGTGTAACCCCTGCTTAACTCAGGGGTGTCCAATCTCATCCGCAAACGGTTTCACTCTAAACAAGCTGAAGCACACCAGTTTCTACTCATTTAATCAGTTGGTCTTAGTCTTCAAACATTTCAGCAAGTGACCTCCAGCATTGTGTCCAGACTGGACACCCCCTGCACTGTTTATATACATACGTGAGTAAAGATTATAAGTGCATATTTTGTACCTGCTTGCACTCAAGTTACAAAACTTTTACAGGACTTGGCCAACAATTACTGTGTCATAATCTCTGTATGCTTTAATAATGTAAATGCTGTGGTGTGAATACCTGTTGAGTATAATGTCCAGGGAGGGGGCCTACAGCAGGGGGGGCGCCAGGACCAGAGGGCTTTCCACTGGGACTAGCAGAGCCAGGCCTAACAGAGAAATCAGACAATCCATTATGCTTAAAGACAGCACAATACCAGCTGACACATATTGGATTTTCTTCCATTTATAAAAAAAAAGCCACTTTTAACACTCACTTCACTTAATATGTTCATTTGCAAGTGTGAATTACATTCAGACAGCAAACAATTCCCACACACGCTTCGCTGATCAGCCAACTACTCATAGCTCTCGTATAAACATTAGGCTACATATCAATTCTGTTATTCTTTGACTGAGCTAAAAGTAAGATTTGCTTTTAAGTATTTTCTGTTAGCACTGGGCTGATACTAAAACAGGGTGTCAAATCTAACATCTCAAATTCTGCTTTGGTAAGTCTCACATGTCTACTGTTTCTTCTCACCTGTAGGAGCCAGCAGGTATTCCAGGTGAGTGGTTGGCCTTGTCGGAAAATTGGAACCCTTTCATCTCCATCTGCGAAGGCTGTGGGGGGATGAGCAGTCACCAATAAACCAAACATCAAAAGACAACTCTTCTAATCCACTCTAAACCATGAGGGTAAATGTGGGTAATCTCTAAATGCTGATATCCTCCCAGCTCACCTCTCTGCTGGCTGGCATGACCGGCGGCTGTGAGCCCGGAGGCATCATGCGGCGTGGAGCATTTACAGAAAGGTTCTGGCCTTGCTGGAGCTGGATGGACTGTGGCAGGATCAGGTGCTGCTGGGCTGAACCATAACGCAGCTGAGAACCAGGTAGGGGCATGGTCACCTACACACACACACACGGATTTACATTTTATTCATTGAAAATTCGTTTCTGAGAAAAGTTTGAGAGCCTTGATCATATATAGAACACATCACATTTGTATTAGACAGAACAAACAGAAAATATGCGCTATAAGTAGCAGAAAAACATTTAAGTGTGTGTTCTGTAGAGGTGTTAAACGGGAACTCCACCAATTTTTAAAAATTGACCATTAAATGTCTCAGATGTAAACAAATTCATATCAAATCAGAACTGTACACAGTGGTAATGATGGGAACCAGACATATGAAGAGTGTGTCTCTAAACACTCCATCACAAAGTTATTAGACAATATGGTCATGAACACACTGTCTGATGCCCGGGATATTGTTTTATGATAGTTTTGTGATAAAGTTCTGGCCTAAAACCAATCCATTAATCCATTCATGGTAAACGAGTACAAGCAGGGCATTGTTAGGCAAAATAGTTCTCAGAGAAAACATTTTTGATTTTCCACTGTCTCACCATCATCAACATTCCAAATAAAACTCAGAAGACAGGTGTAGGTTCACTGGTGGTTTTGGACTCGTCAATAAAATGGCTAGTTTGCATTGTACACATGGTGACCCCACCACTGCAAAGACATCAGAGTTTCTCTCTACAACAGACCATTTAATGTTGGACCACTCTGAATAACTTTATACTGCAACGAAGGAATTATGCAAATAAATAAATAAATACAAAACCTGGTGGAATTTCCCTTTTATCAATTTGAATATCCACTAAACACAATCTGACTGGGGGTTTCAAACATTTGCATATGACTATGTACCTAGAAACAGAGCAAGAGCAAGAGCAGTAAGAGCAGTAATTCCAAAGACTCGAGTCAGTGTCAGAAATAATATAAATCAAGTATATTTAGAGATGACTTAACAACTCCACACGATCACTGCAGAGTAAGTAATGACTTGGCATGCTAACTGGTTGGGTACAAGCTTCCACTTGTTAGCAACATTAGCCTTGTAGCTCCAGTGATTAAGCTAAAGGAGCAAACTTCAGACACCAAACAGGTCTTGGCCGATCAACTACATCTGGACTAAGGATGGAAACTGTCCAAATTTTATTTTGACAATACCATCACTAATGCTAGAAGGGGAAACACTTTGGTCACCTGGATGAGCTGGGAGTCCATTAGCTGGGAGGTGCCCATGCCTGGAGCCTGGTTCATGGGGCCGTCGTAGACCAGCGGCTGGCTGCCGTTGATAGGCTGGTAGTGGGAGCCTGACTGAGGCTTAACCATGTCTGAAGGCTGTATTCCTGGAAAGGCTGAGTAAGGGCCTTTTAGAGGAGCTCCGCCCGACAACACCATCGGACTGGGTTGGGAGAGGTTGGGGTGCATGTACACTTGGGACCTGGATATCAGGTGAAAGCAGAGTTAATTGTTAAGCTATTCTCTCTCTTAAATCAAGTCATTATTATTTATATAGCACATTTGTGTTTGTCAAAGTGCTGCCCCCCCAAAAATTCAAGCAAGGTCAAAGAAATACAATATAAATAAAAATTTAACACACAAATAAAGCAATAAAACTAAATGATACCTGAAAGGAGGGATGGAGTTGAACATCTCCTGCGACTGAGAGACAGGCAGACCCCCCCTGAGCCCCAGCTGGGCCTGAGCCTGCAGAGACGTGTGCAGGGAGATGGGAATCTGCTGGGCTGCTGCAGCCTGATCACATGCACACAACAGAAACAGAACAAGAAAAACATTACAAAAAAATATTTGAGAACATTGTTATGTGGTAATAATTTTATTTTATTTCAGTGAATTTGCATAGAATCAAGGATTTGGAACAAAACCATTTGAACAGAATCTAAACAGAAACTGTCGCTCTACAGTTCTACATCACCCTGTCCATTTGGATCAATATAAAAATGGTTAGTAAGTTTGTTATGGCTCACTGTGCAGAAATTAGGTCTTAAAATAGTACAAAATCAGTGACCAGTATATTTTCATAGCAAATTTAAAGTCGAGTTCTCACTCTAAGTGAAGTGGGATTCGAAAAATATATTTTTTTCTTCATGTTAACCATTTCTCATCCCAAATTAGTGATCAAAGAATAGTTAGAACGGATTCCAGGCTTGCAGCATCACCATGCAGTAGACTTTCCTGCTCTAACAGACCCAATTCAAGTCATCAGTAACATGAAAAATGAACAAACAAGCTCAGATTTGTCCACCAAGAAAAACAATGAAATGTGACGAAATTGTACTGCAGTCCATGTTCAAGTCAAATTTATTCCAACCACGAAACACGAAAGCAGGGTTGCAACAGCTCCATTAAAGACAGGCGCATCATGGGCTAGCAAGACTCTTACCTGTTGGTAGCTCTGCTGCTGAGTCATAGTCGGGGGAACCAACCGAGGTTGACTCTGAAAGACGTGGCCGTCGAGGTAAAGCGGGGGAATATGATTACCTACAGAGAGAGAAGGGTAAAATACTTCAGACTGTATATACCCAAACTCATAGTTAGCTGAAAAAAGCCATTTAAACTTCGCCATATTACAAGATTTATTACAAGATAAGTTTGCATGCTTTGACAATACCATAAGTTAACATGAAAATGCCAATAAAGGTTGAATCTCATTTGAACAAAAGCCAGTGGCTAAACTGACTGAGAACTTTAAGATGAACTCCAATTACTTTAGTTTAGAGTACAACTGCTAAAATTACTAATATAGAGAGGTCGTCACCTTGCATGGAGACAGAGGGAGCAACAGAAGCCACAGGCATGGGGGGCATGGAGACACCTCCAAATGAACTGTAGCTGACCCCACTTGAGGAACCAACGCTGCAGGGGGGCTGAGAGCCTGAACCCGCACCGCCGGGAGAGCCCTGCTCTGGGAGGGACTGAGAGTTTTCCCAGGCTTTACGTGCAGACTCCATCTGAGAAGACAAAGAAAAACAGTCAAGACATCTGTGGGGAATTTACTAATGACAGTGTTTACCAACCATGATCACTAAATAACTAATTCTTTCCTAATATTGCAGTGCCTAATACCTAAGTAATTATTTGTCCCTTAAACAAAACAAACAAATATAAACATTTCACCTCATGAGCACTGAAAGCACTGTACTGCAGGCATACTTTTCAAAACAAAAACAAGAACCACACACACACACACACAATTATTTTCCACCCTGTATATTGCAGATTTAAAATGATGTTTTCATTGCCATAAAGACTGATATGCCAATGAGCACTGCTCTCATTGGCTGCCCCGTGTTGTACCTCATTAACACAAAAAAAAAAATAGTCCAGACAAACACTCCTTAACTGCAGTGAGAATTGGCAGTAGCTGGTAGGTTTTGGAAGCATCACAAAAATCACAAAAAAGGGCTGTTTTTGCAGTTTAGTTTCCATATGGTACTGTATAGACTGGGGAGTGAGTCAAATATTTAAATGAGCTCTGCTTTAATTGGTTTCCCTGTACTGTGATAATGAATTTGGCTCCAGTGTAGCTTCCATATACGGACTGTATGAACTGGGGTGTGAACGGTACATTTTGAAGCTCTAACAATGTTTACATGCCGCAGCTAACTCTTACTGCCAAAGGTGAGAGAAAGAAAAGAAGATTTTCAGGATGTGGGCCCTTTAATGAAATCTGATGCAGTCTTGGGATATCTATAGATACTAGGGCTATAAATGAGATTCACTATAACCTAAACCACAGAGTTTGTTGTTTTTTCTGTTTTCCTCAGGCGTAGATCAAGTGTGTGTAAAGGCTGTGTGAGTGTCACCTTGAGAGTGAGGTCCGTGGTGGGGAAGGATATGGGGTTGAGGTTAATGCCAGGCTGCAGGTGATCTCTGCGCAGCATCGGAATACCCTGAGCAAGGCCCGCCTAAAGATGGGGGGGGGGGGGGGGGGGGAGACAAAATGTGTTACAATAAAATACAGCTCCATTTTCAAATTCATTAAAAAGTATAAAATAAATTATTCTTGTGGCTAATTAGGCAGGTATGGGGTACAACCCCAATTCCAGTGAAGTTGGGACGTTGTGCAAAGCATAAATAAAAACAGAATACGATGATTTACAAATCCTTTTCAACCTATATTCCATTGAATTCACTACAAAGACAAGATATTTAATGTTCAAACAGATAAACTTTGTTTTTTGCAAATATTCACTCATTTTGAATGTGATGCCTGCAACACGTTCCAAAGAAGTTGGGACAGGGGCATGTTTACCACTGTGTTACATCACCTTTCCTTTTAACAACACTCAATAAGCGTTTGGGAACTGAGGACACCAATTGTTTAAGCTTTGTAGGTGGAATTCTTTCCCATTCTTGCTTGACGTACAACTTCAGTTGCTCAACAGTCCAGGGTCTCCATTGTCGAATTTTGCGCTTCATAATGTGCCACACATTTTCAATGGGAGACAGGTCTGGACTGCAGGCAGGCCAGTCTAGTACCCGTACTCTTTTACTACGAAGCCACGCTGTTGTAACACGTGCAGAATGTGGCTTGGCATCGTCTTGCTGAAATAAACAGGACGTCCCTGAAAAAGACGTTGCTTGGATGGCAGCATATGTTGCTCCAAAACCTGGATCTACCTTTCAGCATTAATGGTGCCTTCACAGATGTGCAAGTTACTCACGCCATGGGCACTAACACACCCCCACACCATCAGAGATGCTGGCTTTTGAACTTTGATCTGATAATCCGGACAGTCCTTTTCCTCTTTGGCCCAGAGGACACGACATCCATGATTTCCAAAAACAATTTGAAATGTGGACTCGTCAGACCACAGGACACTTTTCCACTTTGCGTCAGTCCATCTCAGATGAGCTTGTGCCCAGAGAAGCCGGTGGTGTTTCTGGGTGTTGTTGATATCTGGCTTTCGCTTTGCATGGCAGAGTTTTAACTTGCACTTGTAGATGGAGCGACGAACTGTGTTCACTGACAGTGGTTTTCTGAAGTGTTCCTGAGCCCATGTGGGAATATCCGTTACAGAATGATGTCGGTTTTTAATGCAGTGCCGCCTGAGGGATCAAAGGTCATGTGCATTCATTGTTGGTTTTCTGCCTTGCCGCTTACTTGCAGAGATTTCTCCAGATTCTCAATCTTTTGATGATATTATGGACTGTAGATGATGAAATCCCTAAATTCCTTGCAATTGAACATTGAGAAACGTTGTTCTAAAACTGTTGGACATGCAGTTTTTTACAAAGTGGTGAACCTCGCCCCATCCTTGCTTGTGAACGACTGAGCCTTTCAGGGATGCTCCCTTTATACCCAATCATGACACTCACCTGTTTCCAATTAACCTGTTCACCTGTGGAATGTATCAAAAAAGTGTTTGAGCATTCCTCAGCTTTCCCAGTCTTTCGTTGCCCCTGTCCCAACTTCTTTGGAACGTGTTGCAGGCGTCAAATTCAAAATGAGTGAATATTTGCAAAAAACAATAAAGTTTATCCGTTTGAACATTAAATATCTTGTCTTTGTAGTGTATTCAATTGAATATATGTTGAAAAGGATTAGCAAATCGTTGTATTCTGTTTTTATTTGTTTTACACAACGTCCCAATTTCATTGGAATTGGGGTTGTATGAGGCTGGCATCCATCTTACACTGTTACATTTCTCACATACACAAATAATAAATAAATAAATAAATAAATAAAACCTACATTGCTGGCAAGAGCATCCTGTAGCTTGGTGACTGGGTTCGAGACAGCCACTGGCGCAGAGCCAGGAGGGAGGCTGAAGTCAGAGTCCTTTGCGCTGACTCCAAATTCAATAGGGGGAACAGGGATGACATTGTCCACGTGGATGTCCACTCCATTTACTGGGGTGATGGGGCCCTCCAGACGCTCCACCCCTTCAGAACCCTTTCGGTTCTTCAGAGAACGCTCATTTCCGATGGGGCCAGGTTTGTGCTCTTTGCTCTGTTCTGGCCCCGCGTCCGAATCCTGGAAGTAGAAGAAGGTTTAAAAAGAATACTTTACACTATTACAAAAATGCTAATGTTTCTAAAATTAAAAAAAAAAAGAGTAGGGGTCAGTTGGCATTATATAAAAAGACTCATGCTAAATAGATTTTTTTCACCACGCAGAAAAATGCCCAGTAACAGTA
This sequence comes from Pygocentrus nattereri, assembly GCF_015220715.1. Lineage (NCBI taxonomy): Eukaryota > Metazoa > Chordata > Actinopteri > Characiformes > Serrasalmidae > Pygocentrus > Pygocentrus nattereri. Next base: position 7,945,748 of record NC_051233.1, on the reverse strand, counting down.
AAAGCACTACAACCCCCACCCCCCAAAATTTACTCTGACTGGCCGCACTGATCACTGACCGTGGGTTTCATAAAAGACAAGAAACAGAAACACCCAAGAAAGGCAGAGGCGTATTGGTGATAAGGATTTAAACAACATGTAGGGCTCATTTTCTGCCCCTGCCAAAACGGTGCTGAAATTGTTAAACTGAAATAGTCCTTCATACTATAATACTATTATCATGACTGTTGCATTCAAATACACAAATAAAAGCCCTACCTCTGAATTTGGCTCACTCCCAGTGTATGACACTTGCTTCGTCCAAGAGTCTCCACCAGATGACTGAACTGTAAGGGCTTTGAGGTAGGAAAAAAAGTTTTACTAGCAAGTCTATTTAAAATCAAAATTACAAATGTCTATACTCAAGCTCCATCCATCCATCCATCCATTTTCTAAGCCGCTTCTCCGTCAGGGTCGCGGGTATACTCAAGCTCTTCATTTAAAAAAACAAAAAAAACAACAAAAAAAAAAAACGTACTCATAAGTCAAGATTTGTCTCACCTGAGCTGTTGGTCTCCCATATCTCAGTGCCCAGGTTACTGGCTGAGAGCGTCTCCTCTGGCTGTTCAATAGACATGCTGCCCTGCTTCTTAGCAAAACGGGGAGGCATTTTTGAAGTGATTGGCCTGTTTTTCACTGCAACCTATAGGCATACACACATTGAATATCCTGTAATATGTCTCAAAAATTCCAAGGAAAAAAAAAAAAAAAAAAAAAAAAAAAAAGCAAAAACAACAACAACCACAGACTTCTGTGCCATACGTATTTGGGAAACTAAACAAACAAGAGTGTAACTGATGTCTTGGTTAAGCTGAGAACATTTAGGTCTTGCTGAAGGATAGCTGTAACCTACCGGTGTATTTTGCTCCTTTCTCCTTCGGTCCTCCTCCTGTGGACGTCTCTGTTTTTTGGAGAGGGCATCTTGGAATCCCTCAGGACTCGGAATAGAAGCTCCTGAATCGCTTTCAACTGCATTGGGAAGAAGTCACAGAAAGAAATTAAATTTTCAAGAGTAGCACAAGCAAGCTTTACCAGTAAATAGTTTGGGGACAGCTTTCTTTGAGTTATCATATAGCAGCCATGTGGTAATCCACTGGGTATCATTAGCTTTAACACTGTAAATAGCAAAAAGGAATTAATTAATCATTTTCACTGAAGTGGCACTTTCCTGATGGATGTTGTTTTGGTCTTACTTGGATAACTGTTCAGGTCGTACTGAGAAAGTGACTCCCCCATGTCTCCTTTGATGGCTCTGGTTTTCAGCTCCTTCTCCATTTTCTTCCCTGAAGACTCAGTAGTGCTGGTGGACAGGCTCTCCTCAGGCTGTTCCACACCGTAAACAGACCCTGTGTTCAAGCCTGGAGCTGCATCTTCTGGACTCCTGCACAAATAAAGCCATGGAACTTTGACAGCAGGGTGATTGTAATAAGATCAAGCTCTTTTGCTTATTTTATGTACTTCTACAGCTGTGCTGAGAGATAATAAGAGAGCTGAGTAAGGTGGGTGAAATGAACTAAAATTCAATATTGTGTTTTTAATAAACAACATTATAGCAGCAACCAAAATATAACAAAATCCACATGCACTCTCATACCATAAAAGTTCACTTTATTAGAATACTAACCAAAAATGAAAACCTTATTGCAGCATTTGCTCTTACCTTCTGCAGTTGGGCGACACTCCATTCTGCCAGCCATCATTTCGGTTAGATGAGCTGCCACTCGAAGGAGTGTCCGTGGAACGGTTCATCTTGCTGCTTTCCAAAATGGCGATGTCGCTCTTGCGGTTCTGCCGCTCCACTAGAGGGCGCTGGCTTGAGAAACTTCTCTTGGAGAGCTCTCTTTTTTCAGAGCCTGGTTCACTGTGACCTGAATCAGCTGCCGTATCACCGTGCTGGGCACCACGTTTTTCTCTCCAGTCGTTAAAATCGCTGTTTTCTGACCCAGTCTCCCAGTCTTCACCTTGATGGCTGAATTCCTGTTGTCTGTTTCCAGAATACTGACCTGGCCAGTGGTCCTCTCCACCTTTCGAACGATTGGGCCAAGGGTTGGCGATATCTCCGTTGACATACTCTTCGCTGTTCCACTGGCCTCCAGGCTCTCTCTCTTGACGCAGTCTTCTAAAACGTGGAGGCTTGTCTTGGCGTGGAGGACGTCGTCTTCTCAATGGCCGGTTGTCAGGGTTATCGTTATCTAGATAATAATCACCTTCTCTATCTTCTACACCGTTCTCCACAAAGGAGGCAGAAAACTTTGGTGGGTACTTGAGTGGATCTCCTTCTGCTGGTTTCCTTGAGTAAGAGTCATTCCCGAAGTTGTATCCATTCTCTTGAGAGGAACCGCCTCCAAACTGGTTTCCTCTTCCCCTCCACGTAGAAATCTCCCTCGACCCGAACCCACGGTTGTAACCTGTGTTGAGGCGTGGAGGAAGGGATCGACCGAAACCTCTTGTTTTGGACTTCTCCCGCGCTTCTCCGCTGCTCTGATCGTTGTTATATACCTTATTGGATCTCCACGAGTCCCTGTCCACCCTTTTGGTGTCACCACTTGCAGAATAAGCGGCTTCTCCGTTTTCAGCCCCCTTCTGGCGACGACGTTTAGGCAGCTCCTCATATTCTGAAGCTTCACTCAGCGTTTCACTTACGTTCCTTCTGCGTGGTTTGCCTCGTTGCAGATCTTCAGTTTTGACAAACTCCCGCGTGCCCCGTCCCCTGGTGGCTCGGTGGCTGTTCCCAGAGTTGTAGGCGCCTCTAGAGTTATCTGTACGTCCTCCACGGGTGCCACTGCGAGAGCTGAACTCTCTGAAACTTCGTCCACGGCCACGTCCAGCTCCTCTGGCTCCGGCGAACGCCTGCTCTTCATCGATGAAGATCCAGTTGTTCCGACGTGGAGGAGTTGGGGGATCTCTACTTTCAGAGTTTTCTTTAATCTGGGATTTAGTGCTGTCCCAGTTTTCTTTATTGGAATCTTCAACTGGGTTGATTATCTTTTCTATTTTAGGTGGAGATGGCTGCTTCTCCTCCAGAGAAGAAGTCAAAGGAGCTGGGGCTGAAGCTGGATGCCTACTGGTTAAAGGCTGGTTGTCCTTTTTCAAATCATACACATTAGTAAGCACTTCCTTTTCAAGTCTGTACGGAACAGGCTTCTCTTCTGGTTCCATTTTGGGCTTCTCATTCTCCTTATCTTCAACCTTTAAAGCCTTTAGCACTGGCTTCTTGATGGGCCCCGTTCTCCTAAAGGTTCTTCCACTAGATTCAGACGGCTGGCTAACACTGCTGCTGCTACTGCTAGAGCCAGGCTCAGACCACTGAGCCTGTCCACAATTGGTGTCTTTCTTCAGAGAACCGTCTTTCTTCCAGAAATCAGAGTCGTAACTCTTCTCCTTACCCTCACAAGCATCGTCTCGGGAATCTAGGTTCTCTCTCTGGGGTCTACTAGTGGAGGGCTCTTTCTGGTGCTCTGCTTTAGAGTACTCACTCTCTCCTGGGTGCAAGCGGCCATGAGCTGAAGGCTGATGGGTTTCTTCGTGGCAGGCGTCTCGCTGCGAACCTATTGACATGTCAGAACCGCGGCCTTGGCGATATGCCTGATGGGGGAGGTCCTCAGCAGGGCTGTCCACTCGATCGTTTGCTCGGTCCTCATAGGAGTCCTGCTGAGAGCATGACCTGTCACTCCTGAAAAAGTAGATAAAAAGATGATTATACTGTACTATAAATTATTTGACCTTTTTCAAAACAATGTAAATTTATGATTTAACAATTTTCAAGTTTCTGGAAGTTCAGTTACAGTGCAACTATTTAAAACATAAAAACAGAGAGGCAATATATTTTAATTAGGAACACTAAAATCTCAGTCACTGTAATGCTCAGAAATTGTATGCATGGCACTAATAAAAATAAATAATAAAAAAAAAAGGCAGAAAATTTTGGCCATAGGGGAAAAAAGGCCAAATCAAAATTTAAAAATAGAACACCTGCCAAATTATTCATTACAGTAATTAAAAAATGTTAATTTTAAGACAGACAGACAGACAGACAGACAGACCTGTCATCGGTGTGACTTCTGTCAGTGTTGTCATGCTGCCTCTGGTAGGGTGGGGTGAAACTGCGAGTTGGAGGGTATCCCTCTTGGCTCCAGAGAGGGTAAGGCTCAGCGGAGGGCGCTCTCCTCTCCTGGTGTAAGCTGGGATGGCTTCCCTCATCAGAGGCAGAGCCAGGACTGTTGAGGCGATCCTGCTGCATGACGGGCTTCATCATTCCTGCACATGGTCCACAGACAATCAATGGTGAGGAAGAAAACCTAGAGCCCTTTCACAGCAGACATATTACATTGTCCAGCAGATGGTGCTGCAGCTGTGAGCAAATGAACCCCAAATTTGTTTTTAATAATGCTACAAAAAAATAAAACAAGCCATTTTCTGTAAATATAAACATCCAGTAACGGCAAAATTTCAGAAACAAAATCATATGATCTTCAGATTTCTTTGCTTTAGGAGTATTACTACCTTTACTGCCAAGATGAACTCAGATCATCAATTACTCCTGTGATTGATATTGCTGTTATTTATTTATTTATTTTTATTACTGTTACAATTATCAATGAAAACAACATTATACACATCTATTTATATGGCATTTTATGTCCATTACCAAACAGGAAAGTGTAAAAGGAATATAAGTGAACCACTGAAAAAATAAAATACTATAGCATGACTGAAAACAAACAAAAATACTTCTGATATATGCTAAGCTAAAGTTTCTTCTATTATTATAACTAGGATTATTATAAATCTACTAGCAACTGGGGCGGGCAATATAAAAATTTGTTAACACAATCATCTTTGTTACTGTGATCACAATATGCATATCTGAGCATATCGTGGATATATTCGATCTTTAAAGTTCAGTGATCGCTTGCATATGAAAAATAAAGAGAGCATAATTAGTCCTGTTTAATTAAATGTAATCAATGTATTAGCAGGTGTTTAATAATGTGTTTTATATCAGTTTTAAAATGTTGCAGACAACAAGCACAAAATGACTTAAAATCACTGAACAGTAAAAAAGACAGTGAAACAAAACCAAAATGAAAATGTAAGAATAATTAACTCACCAGAGGAGTGGACACTTGGAGGGTAATAATCGACTGGGGAGCGGCCCTGGGTCATACGGGGGTCCATGTAGGTAGGCATCATCATCCAGCGTGGATCAAAGCCCAGAACATGTGGAGGATAATATCCTCTCTGCGGGTGCCCTGAGCCAGACTGGGGTGGATGACCGGACTGCTGCCACTGCTGCATCTTGTACACTTGCTCCTGAAAACGACAGCGTAGAATCATCATACATAATATTCGCATCAAATAAGAAGACATTTAAATCAATTAAGACTTTGCAGATGAGATTAACACAAGACTGTAGAAATGACTAGAGTATCCACAGAAATTCTATGGCTGCATAATCTCTCGTTGTGGTTACTGCTCGATACCAAGACTGCACTATCGATACCAAGACAAATGAATCTGACCAACCACAACACTTTTTACCGTGTGCTGTGAGAATCTTGACCAGTCACCGTTGCATATACATTTCTGATGAATGATTGCATTATTTTGACCAGAGTAATTTTATTTTTCTGGTCTGCATGAATACAATCTTTAACCATTTAGCATTAATCTTTCATCACTGTGGTTACAATCCATTTCAAACGTTTATCACAATATGCAGCAATACAGTTATAATACCAGTGCTCTATATCAAGCAGCACTAGTTCCTACTAAAACTTGAAATATTTGCTAATTCGACCATAAACCACTCAAGCCAGGTTCTGAAACTTCTCTAATATCGACTATTTCACCTTTAGGTGCCTGCATTTATCTGCTTGCTTTAGTTTTTTAACCTTCATTTTTTTCTTTCTATCTGATTTAAATACTTGACATTTTTAATGCTAATTAAAGGCACTTTTATCAAAAATATTTTAATATCCTATGTATTTTAATATCTTACACTAAATGTTTAAACTTTTTTTTTTTTTTTCAGTTTGCTCTTGCATTATTGTTTGCTATCCAGTGTCGACCAGAGGAGAATGAGTTCCCCCCTCTGAGTATTGGTTCCTCTCTTAGGGAGTTTTCAGGGTCTCAGACCCACATTTTTCTGTAAAGCTGCTTTGTGACAACGCCTGTTATAAAAACTGCTATATAAATAAACTTTGACTTGACCTTCCAAATACACTATCAGAAAGGGTCCCTCAGTCACTAAATAGGAAAATCATACTCTGGGGGCAACTGCAACACCACTGTAGCAAGCAAGTAGGCATGTTTACAACAGATGTAGGGATAGTTACTTTTGTGATGGAATAATTTCTGAATGGCCACAGAGTGGACTGATGCAAAGTGCTCTGTTCTAGAGATGAGTTGGAACTGATCGCAGTGGTGGTGATACGAACCACACGCCGTAAAAGTTTATAACAAATACTTACGAATGTGCTGCTTGATGCCAGAGTCATTGCTTGACAATAGCGTTGAGAAGCCTTGGGCCTAAAACATTTATAAAAACCTACTCATGGTGTTGAGGTATGTACAGGGTGTTGTAAGACAGCCCTCAAAAAGCACTTTCAGATTTTTTTTATACCATTGTCTACATTACATTTAAATCGCATATACTGAAAACAGAGGTGTGGGTTCACTGCTGGTTTTGGATAGTAAAATAAGGGCTATTTTACGCTGTAATTATCACAACCCCTGGTTCCCATCACCACCACTGTAAACTAATCAGTCTCTACAATAAATAATTTCATGCCAAACCACTCAGAATGAGTTCCTGACCCTCTGCACTATGAAGAAACTTAAAAAAAAAAAACAACAAAAAAAAATTGGATAACATTGGATAAATAGGCTATTCATGTATTTATTTTTGTTGCCATGGCTGCTACATGGTAACTGGTGCCATCATTAAGAATGTGGAGGTCTTTCAGTCTCCAGTTGCTGGTGATCAGGTTAAGTCCAAATTTTGTCTGGCTACATTCGAGACCACAATTCCAGGCCTGATCAAAGCTCCCCCTTCTCCTGGCTTTACAACAGAAGCCACATGCTCTCTTTGAACTCTGCTAAAGCTGTTGTTCCAACACTGATCCTGGAGAATTACAGGATGGGAGACTTCAGGGCTTGAGGCCTTTGAAAGGTTCAGCTGTTGCTCACCTGCTGCTGATGCTGCTTTTGGAAGCGCGGCGGGACGGCTTTTTGGTGCCGACCGTAATCCGGGACAGGAGAAGTGGGCTCCGGACCATCATCCTCATTCCGGTAGCTGAAACCGTTATCTCTGTAATCCTGGCTGGACGACTGATCAGAGGGCTGCTCCGACACTTCTAAAAAAGATTTTAAACATTGATGCAACATTATACATACAATCATTCCCATGCATGACTGAGTGACTGGAATGAAACGGAAAGAGTAGGTTTTCTTTAATATTCTTACAAATTCATCATTCCACGTTCAATATAAGAATGCAATTAGACGGCAAAGTTGGAATAGGAATTTTGGGCCAGTGCAGATGTCAATAAATGGTCATGCATAAACATGAAATATTGAAATCAAGACTAAAATATGTATTTATGAAGAGTAAAGAACACAAATTAAAACATTTTAGCGCAGTAACCAGGTGTTCACTTAAACATTTTGCGCTTCCTGAGTACAATAAAGATATAAATTTTGGTCTCGAATATTAATTACATCTAATCACCTTCAGTTATTTTTGTTATAAACTATATGCACAACTATCTGAACATTAGATCGACATGCATCTCTACCCTCAAAACAAAAATGATATCGCTGGTCAAGAATGATGCCACTGTCAAGCAGTCAAGACTAACAAAGTTAACCGATGATCATTGAGGGGGTGCTAAAGGGGGTGTCGTCACTAAACCATCACTAAACGTGTGTTTACCTTTAGTGCCATACTGCCAGCTGTCCTGGTGATGTTTTGCCAAATCTCTGCCTGGAGACTGTGACAGCTCCTTACTTTCCACACCATGAGGCTCCCTCTGTGTGTCCACAGAGCGAGCAGATCTGTCAGTTTTGCCAAACTTCTCGTCCAGCTTTTTGAGTTTTTCTGCACAGGCGGCCAGCCTCTCCTCACGAGCGCGCCTCTCCTCCTCCTCACGCCGACGCCGTGCCCTCTCCACCGCCTCAGAGAGATCTGCAGAGATGAACTTTCCCCGAGGAGGAGCCGGGCGCTGATTATCTTCTTGATCCTCAGACTCACTGGTCTTCTGCTGGGCCTAACAAAGAAATTAAAAGAATGACAATTAAAAGAATGACACTTCAAAAATAATTAATGACCTAAAAAGCAAATGTGATCTGCTTTTCATGTTCTCTGAACAACCAGTACATCAAAGAGAAGGAGGCAATTCAACTGGATTGGTTGACTATAGAAGATTAAACAATTACAAACAATAATAAATAATAATAATAATAATAATAATAAGATTGAGTTCACACTTTCAAAGTAAAATTCAGGTTCTCCATATAATGAATACATTGACTTTTTTTTTTTTTATAATTTCATTGAAATCACACATACAGCTTGTTGATGTTACTGTCTATACCCTATAACTGAGCATGTTCTCCAGTCACATTTGAGTATGTCCCCCCCAAAAAAAAAAAAAAAAAAAAAACTAAACTAAAAACAACAAAAAAAAAACTAGCAAGGGGTTTTGTTTAAAGACAAAAATATAGAAATATATAAAAAAAGGACAAGCTCTTTGCTTATTTCAATCAAAATGTCATGTACTTCTCACATATGTTCTGCGCAAGATTAAGTCAATTAACATTTCATACCTCATCCATTTCTAATTTTGAATCATGCAAATTAAAAATAATCAGAGAAAACTGTGCTGACACCCCCAACAAGTCATCTAAATGTGAATGCACTTTAAAAGCGGTAACTGGGTATTTAGACAGCTCTCATGAACGCCTAGCTTTAGCTCTTATTACCTGCGAGTCTGTTGAGATGTATCTGCCGTTGGTCTTCCTGGAAGGCAGAGGATCTTGTGGGTGCTGGTAGGAATCTTCCTCTTGCTCCTGTGGATACTGACCTTCTCCTGAACTCATAGAGCACTGACGTTCACGGTGAAGCTCCCACTCTCCCCTACAGCAAACGTCACATTTAACTTTTAGGGTTGAAGAGTTTTGCTTTACTGTAAAGTCTAATTTATAGCAGTACAGTATGTTTGGTAATTATTATGGTAACATCAGCCTGCACAGCTGCAATATGCAAAAAAAAAAAAAAAAAAAAAAAAAAAAAAAAAATTCGAACCCATCACAGTGTGCTGTGACTATTCTGACCAATGACCATTACCAATGAGCTTCTGTAGGTGAATCAAGATATTTATGAAATCCAACAAATAAATTACATTGGGTCAAAAATAATGCAGGCCAATATTTAACCGTGAAAAATTACGGATCCACCAATGAGCTTTTAATATATTGCAAAGTATGGATCTTATTTTGTCCAATGAGATGCAGCATTAGCTTATCATTTTATATACTCACCAAATCTTATTCTTCTCACTAGGGCAATGATCCTCTTCATCATCACTAAATTTGAGCTTCTCACTGTAATCCACCTCCTCGTGAAGACCTAGAAAATAATCAATTTAATTACTCAAACATTTTCGGACTTAAGTAGAGGTACCATGATCCAATGTACAAGATCCGCATTTGCACTGATACGAACCTCATTACAGATCAGGTAAACATTATCGATCCACATTTAATGTTCAGTCACGAACATTACCCATGTTAGTCATGCATTTCATTTAATCTGTTCATGTATTTATCGGTTTAATTCCATATAATTTGGTGTGTACTATAGTTCTAGAAAAAACAGTCCAGAGTGATTAAAGAGAGAGACTCCTGTAAATCCTTGTGTTTAACATGAATTCAAGCAAATTCAGTCAAATTCTCCCCAAAACTACCCTTGAATTTAACCTCAAAACCTAACCCACACACTGGTCCTAATCCTAACCCCAACCCTAAGACTACTGAGAATCAACTCCATTTAACCAGATAATGTTAATAACCAACATCTATAAATAAATCAATTGGGGTCTATCCAAATAAAGTGGAACATTCATACATGCATACACAGAAGCGTCGTATAAGAATCTGTTAGACAGAAAGACTGCAGGCAGTGATATCTACGATTTCTGTGGAGTTACAATTAGTAACCAACCTGTACAAAATAAATAAATGTATACTAGAGTGCCACTATGATGCAACAGAAGAGCCACTTTATTATTATTTCATAAAGGTGTGAAAAGCCTTTTAAATTTTTAATCTCTTATTCTCCAGGGTATATTTTGGTTTTTCCATCACATTCACATCCATTCACATGACCAAACGGTAAGGCAAATTATTCAGTAAATACATTAATTAAAAACGTTACTTTTTTTGTAAAAGCTCCCTTCAAATTAACAGAAAATGCGTTTTATGATCATACACATTGCTATATGCTCACAATTTACCGTTGAAAGCCAAAAATCTTAGACACCCTTTTTTTTTTTTTTTTATTAATTTTTAAAAAGCAGATCATTGAAGAGACACCATCTGGGATCCAGTTTTTAGTTCGGATTTGTGGAAAAATGGGTTGACTTTCAGGAGACAAAAAAAAAAAAAAAAAAACACATGAGTTCAGCTTCTTTTATTATAAGGGTTTAAGATGACATTACCCATCTATTTGACTGGAAAGAAGACAGTTACAGCCTCATATGACACTGAATGTATCTTATGAAATATAACAGTGATGAAAAATATGACAGTGTGTTTTGGAACCACCGGTGCTCCCAAAGAGTTGAAGAGGACCTGAACTACTCATTTTATTTTTTCTCCCCAATTTAGTCGTTTCCAATTCCACCCACTTAGGACTCCCCCAATCTCCCAGGACAGGCTTCCTCCGAGACCGGTGAAACCAGCCACCGCTTCTTTTCGAACTGCTGCTCACGCAACATTACGGGACAGCCGAACGCACTCGGAGGAAAGCGCCAACCGCCAGATCTGTTACGTCAGCTAATAGACACCTGCGCTGACTAGCATCGTGTTGAGTGATGGGAGGAGAAGGGGGGCCATCCTACCCACCCAGAGAGAGTGAGGCCAATTGTGCTCTCTTGGACTCCGAGCTACAGACGGCTGTAGGATCACCAGGGATCAAACTCGTGATCTGCTGATGACAGGTTCTACACTTAGATGTTTGCACCACTCGGGACAGGTTCTTTTTTTAGCCACTGTTGGAAGCTTTACAAAAATGCATATGTATCAAACCACTGCATGTGCATGAATAATATAAACCTACCTCATCAGCGGCAGCATGAATGGTTACATTCATTTTGATCAATATTTTTCCTTAGGAGCAGAATCGTATCACAATGTGGCACTAAACTTACTTTGCTATTTTTAATGTGTGGTCAAGGCTGTTAGGCACTGAACACTACTGTTTGGGAAGAGCTAAAGTCTGCTCTTCAAACACAGACCTCACTACGCACAGCTGTCTCGGTCTTCTTTAAATTAAAGTTGGTCCAGCTTTTGTTTGTGAAGGTCCTGAGTATCAAACCTGTTTAGCTCATGCTGCATTTGACTACGACTGAAGCTTTTAATTATGAATTTTCAAGAAGAAAATTAGGAAAACCCAAGAAAATGGCACCTCCACTGAGAATTCAGCATTCAGCAGAAAAAAAAACAAACAAAAAAAAAAAAACCCCAAGCTGGCTGCTCATTACTTTACACCTTGAAACATCACATGCAGTTAAATGTAAAGTTCATGGTCATCACCTGAACAGAACAGTAATATCGGTCAGGATTATACTGGCATTGACAAATTGCCCAAGACTGGTTCCTGGTTAACATACCTGCCCATCCGTCCTCACAGTCATTGTCCAGGTCATCCAGGTCCTTCAGGTCATCAGGGTTGATGATGGCGGGACGGGGCGCCCTATCTCCAGGGCGACGGATAGGACGAGGGGAGGGACGAGGGGGCATTCGGGTGAAGCGGTTCTCCCTTCGCACGTCTCCACTAAAAACACACAAGAATGAAACAAATCACATTCCTCAGAGATAATGAACTTCGATAAGTACCATAATGGGTTCTTTCAGTGATGCAACAGAATAACCACTTTTGGTCTCATTAATGTGTGAAAAACCTTTAAAAGGTCTAGGCCCATTCACATTTCATCCCTCACCCCCAAGAGAAAATATTGTCAACAAACATTTTTATATTTATTTATACTTTTCTTAGCCATGTTTACTGTAGAGTTTTAACAAATGGCCTTTTGTTGTAGAATAGCAATATTCATCACCCACCCTTTGCAGAAAGGTGAAAATACTCCAACCTTGTCAACTCACTCCTTTGTTTGTACTGAGATGAGCCTTTGTCTCTCAACCTTAAGGTGATAATCACCCTCATCTCGACCCCCTACATCTCATTTCATATTCTCCTTCTACACCCCACCCACAAACTCCTTTTCTTCACCGTTCCTCCCCCACAATTTTAAACATATAAAAGATCCTTCCAAAATATTCTTGTTAGCCTACTGACAGACTGACTGCTGATCGATCACGCTGCACCCATGATTCGAAGTATGTGTAAAACTCTAGTCAACGCTGAAGCTCCCCTACCACTTAGCCCTACCCCTTCGTTTTTGAGTGTTCACATCTAGGGGTAGGGCACCCTGATTTTTGTTGACAAAGTAAGGTCAAGTGTTAGAGCTACATGGCCCTCTAAACGGAGGTTTTGCAGTTACACTCCAGAGTGTTACCAGAAACAAAGGAAAAACTGGCAAGATAGCTGCACAAGTCACCAAAGAAATCCAAGAATTTGGTAAAATTTATGAGGCTGATGGATGCATCTACAGAATATAACCCAAGGCAAACTGTAGCTTGAAGCCAGAGCGCCCATCTAAGGCGACAGACAAGTATCTCAGAGTTTGGTACTTACTTGACAGGCTCAGGAGCAGTGAAAGCTGGTCTAAAGGTGGGCCTGGCCTCAAACCGCATGGGGGCAATCACAGCGGCAGAGCCGTGCTCAGTGGAGGAAGGACCATCTCGGGTGTCTTTAGGGCACATCTAAAGAAAATCAGAGGGGAAAAAAAAGTCAACAAATATATAAAAAAACAAAACACAAAAAACAAGCAGTCGTGTACATAATAAACGTTTTCTACCATGAAAATGCGACAAACGAAAGCATAACAGAAACGTCCAAACAATTAAGAACTTGCATTTCAGCCTGAGAAAAACAAACAAAAAACTACTTAAATTAGGCCAGACAACATTAAGGCTGTAAAACAATAAAACAACTTGAACAGTTGGCTACAATCTAAAGTTGGGATATCAACTGGGCTAGCCAGGTAATCGTTATTATAACTTTATTCATCAGCCAATCTAACTGAAGTTTTAGTAAATTACTGACCAAATTCCTTTAATACCTACTATAACTTCAGCTGGATCAGTTATTATGAGAGCTAGCTATCATGTCTGCTCTTCAAACTGCAGACTAACCAGCTGGTTCAAGTTATTTTGCCTCTTTAAAGATCACATCGACTGCATGTAGCGCTTCAGTTCTATCCATCACACTGAACGTTTTTCTGTAATGACAGGCTTGTTATTTGACAGGTTTTAAGATTTACTTTTTAAATAATGCAACAGCTGCAGCTAACAGGAAAAAACATTCTGTACTAAATACATGTTTCTGAACTGACAATGACAAATTGATTTATGAACATCTCTGTTCACTTTTCATAGTACAATAATAGTACATAATACAATAATAATAAAAACCTCCTAAAAATCCCATCTTTAACTCTTCTCTGCAATGTATAACATTCTGTGCACACGAGCCATCTCGGTAATTCTGTGTGAACTGAAATAGGTCTTAATTGTTGGTTTTTTTTTAGCCGTTTCCTCCCTGTACTGTACTTACAAAGGCAGGCAGCATGTCGTGGTAGGTGGTGGTGGTGTGGTGAAGCTGGTACTGCAGGGCAGAGGGCGCTGCTCTGCGTAGTGGCTGAGCTGGTCGTAGCGACGGCTCTTTCAGATCGGGAGATGGAGCTGTGGCAGTGGGGGCGGCATTGGCAGATGAGGACAAGGAGGAGGAGGTGGAGGATGAGGGGGGAGGAGGAGGTGGAGGAGGAAGAGGTGCTGCGGTTTCAGTCGGGCCACTGACCTTGCCCTCTGTCTCGGAGGAGAGGGCAGGGGACAGAGAGAGGGGCTGTAGATTTCGCCCGCCCCCCTCCCTCCAACTCGTTACATCTGTGAAAGAAGAAAAATTAATAACTAAACTACAGGAAAGAGGACAATTCACTTACATTTAATTTATATACACAGAAATTTCCATTCGCTTTTTCCCAAAAGCAGATTTAAGATTTCATGCACATTCTGCTTTTTTGGATTTTAATTTTTTCCCCCCTTGAGGTCCACTTCAAACAACTACACAAACAACAAGTTTTATACATCAAAAATAATTAATTAACTTTTAGGGAACCATCTCCCAATCTATACATCAGGAATATGGAAATGTTATTTCTCAAAACTTCACAGAACAAGTGCATTCCAAACAGGCTATTTATGCAGCATAGCCTGCGTTTATGAACTGCAGACTGGGAAGTGAATAGTCTACTTCAGGCTTTTAATTAACAATTTTTACATATTATTACTTCCAGCTCCTTGGTTTAAAAACAAACCAAAAAATTTGGTTTTCCATGATATGGTGCGGCAGGTGGAATAAAAACACTCACTCTGTGGGCGGAGGCTTGGTCCTGGCCCATACGACAGATCGAAGGCGCTTCTTTCCTTGCCAGCCTTGTCCTGTTCTCCTGCTGCTTTCAGCGTCGGAAATTCCTCGTGAGAGAAGGGCTGCAGTCGGCTTGAGGCCCTTAAACCTGCAAAACAGGCCAAGGATGGTGAGATGTGTGCAGTTAATCACATGTTTACTAATTACTTATCAGGCATTTATTACAAGTTTCAGTTCAGCAGTTAATCAGCACTTATTCTTCTTTTATAAGTATATATCTATTTTAACTTTTCTTTTTTTATGAATCTGTACCTTTTCACTTCTATTAAGCGCTCATCCTATTTTTATTTTTTTTGCCATTTCACTGTTTAATGGGTTGCATTTTTATGTATCAAGAGAGCTATATGAAGACCATATGTAGATTAAATAATCTTACAGTCAGGGTTTGAGAGTCAAAATTATATACAGTGGGAGCAAAGGGAACCAGTCATTTAAAGAGTTTACTGCCTTTAAATGGTTCCTTGCAGAGACTTATTACATCAAACGGTTATAAACACAAAGCCTAATATCCAAGACATTGTTTTATGATACATTTGTTCTTTAAATTACTTTTAAACTCCATTTATGGTGGAGGGATACATGTAGCATGTTGCAAAATAGCCACCAAAGACAGCGTTTTCAGATTTTCCATTACTTTACTACCACCAACATTCCTTATAAAACCTCAATAGACATGAGTGGGCTCACTGGTGGTTTTAGATTAGTGTCGTAGACACGGCAACCCCTGGTTTCTATCACCACTAATGACACTCTTTATAATTAAATATAAAACAAATCCAAATTTGGAGGAGGTGTCCCATTAGTCACTGCTGGTCTTTAGAACATTCGCTCCTAACTAGTGCTTTTCACCATATCAACACAGCAGACACCTAATAAAAACAACTCTCAGGGACTCCAGCGCGGAATGAATTGCGCTGAATGTAGGACCTTGAATTCACTTCTATTGGCACAGATGCAGCCTATAAAAGGCGACAAGGTTCTGACGTTTTGCTTTACGCACACAGAGCATAGGCCATCACAAACAAATATGATAATGACCTTTGGGTTTGTGTGCAGTTTTTCTATACCTGACGTACATGTTGTGAACAGGATAAAGAAAGAAAGAAAAAACAACAACAACAACAACAACAACAACAACAACAAAAAACCATGAACAGGATAAAAGTGTTACCATCTTGATCTACTGCCTTTCCATTTAGTTGTGCCCATTGCTTTGGTCCACCTGTGCTTGTGCTCTGTAATAGTTTAAAAACAAAGAACAAACCAAAATTCTGCATCATGACGTCATTCCAACACAACTTGAATTGTCAGAATTATACATTTTTAAAAATGGATTTAACAAACTTGATGGAAGGAACAATTTCTACTAACAACAACAAAGACCAAGCTTTAAACATTTGGGACGAAAAATTATTTAAATTTATGCAATCAAGTTGCTTTGATACTTTATGCAACTCTGCTTTCCGCCTGAAAGCAGAGTTGCAAAGCTCTCTCTCCCCTTCTGACTACATTATATACATAAATTATTCTGTTGTGTATACTTTTCAAAAAATAAAAAAAATTAAAAATAGTTAAAAAGCCAGAAAAACAGCCCGTATGCTGAAAAGTCACATGCTCCTTCTTACCTCCTGGCTGGCTGCCGGTGTTGGCTTCTGAAGATTGGAGACAGATTTCTGCAAAGGCAGCTGCGGCTGCGACTCCTGCAGCTGTGCTGTCGATGCAATGGAACTGAAAAAGAAAAGCGTAAAGAAAGATGTGTTTAGCCTCATTGCTGCACTCATGACACTGACAAGGAGACAAAATGTGCTGACTCATTTCAATCAAGAGCCCCCTTAAAAATAATGACATCATAAGAGGGAAATAATATTTTCAGTTTGACCATTTTTAAACAACACGGTACTGCCGACTGCTTTTTAGCTTCTTTTCCGACTTGCCAAATCTCAAAAAATTAGATGTTATGACATCGCATTTGGTGAATAAATCCAAGTACTGTGATATTTTTTTGATGCATCACCCACTTTACTATGCATGATTTGTTATTGCTCAAAAAATATTTTATTTATTTTGGTGCTGGATGAGCTGCCCGTTGGCTAAAATTTCTGAATGTTTCGGTATACCCATTTTAGAAGCTTAAGTTAATCCTTTTTTCATTTCCGTATTATTACAGCACATCTCTTCAATTTTATACAACCATTTGACAATCAGAGAAAATGTTTAATATATTTTTATTTTGCTAAACAGTAAAAACAAAACTGAACAGTGCATCAATAAACCTGTCAACATTGCTCATTAACACTAGCTGTGCAAGGCCTGGCAAAACACTTAACCGCTGACTGAATTGCTGGCTTCTTATTTAAGTACGTTCTGCGCATGTTCACATTAGCGCAAGTTTATAATGTTCCACATGGTGGGTCTGCAGAAGAGATCAAGTTTAATCTCTAAAAGACGGCGGTGGGACAGGTATCCAGCTTATGTGCCTCAGAACATGACGTCTTCCTCATGCCCTTCTTTAGAGAATACACGTGACATATGCTTTCCTGATTGACAATTTTTAAAAACATTTTAAAGTAATTAAAAACAAGCGCACCAGCAGAAAACTCGAACACCCTGCTGATCGTCTCACTATCACGGGACTTAGATGCTCATTGTCATGGTAACGTCTACAGTGATTCTCTACGCATGCACGTAACTTTGGATCAGATTACTTGCAGTGTGCATGTAAACACAGATTTTCCATCCAGAACCATGAACACTCAAAGAACCTCTTGCATGACCAAATGGTTCTTCACACTAAGGAAAATTTGCTGTATATGGTTCTACACAGAACCTTTTTGAAAAGGGTTTGACATAGGACCAAAAAGTGTTTATCTAATGTTACAAGCTTTACATCTTAACAACAGCAGAACATTGTGGTGTTACGACAATAACTTTCAAAAAGGTTCTACATTGAATCATATACAACAAGTTCTCCGTCAATCTGAGGAATCATCTCACCATGCAAAGAACCTTTTAAACATGTAAATCGCTCATTGAGTGTCCCTGGTTCTATATTGCTCCACTGTCTTTACTAAAGAACAGGTGCTACAAGAGGAAACAAAAGAGCTTAGGTCCATGTTAGATTAACGCCAGCACCAAAAAAAAAATCCATTCCTTTACTTCTGCCTTGAAAATAAGGTGGAAGACTTCAGATGAAGTGGACTAGACAGCGGGAAGTGATGGAGGATCTACTGAGTTTTCATTTGAAATGTGACAAACACACCTGACACACACTTCCTGCTGATGTCAGGTTGACCAAGTTAAAACAACAAGTCTTTATTACAGTAAATGTTCCTTCTCCACCAACTCTCTCCAATCATCGCCTACCGAGTTACAGCAGCATAATGTTCTCTACCCACACACAGACCTTCAGAAAAAAAAAACATCTCCTTCACTCATTCATGTAAACACACACACTTTCCTTTCACTAGCACTCCCCCTCTCCTCTTTGTCTTGAGAAAGCAAAGAATCACCTGCTTCTAACCAAGGCCAAAACACACACCCAGGACACGACCCACGGCTCTGTGGAGATTCACGCCATCTTTAAACATCTCTATATCCCTCTGCATTTCTATTCAGAGAAGGAACTGCTTTTTAAAAGACAGCTTTGTCTAATATAGATCTAAAAATTAACTAAACACCACTACCAGTTTTTTGAAGAAAAAAAAAAAAAAACCCTCAAAAAAAAAAAAAAAAAACAAAAAAAAAAAAAAAAAAAAAAATGAAGTGAGAAAAACACTTGAATTACACCCAATTAAAAATTTTCTGCATAATTAAGAGTTAAGACAGTCATTCAGAGTGGCTTGGTGTGAAATTCTCCATTCTAGAGGAATTTCTTGAGTCAGAATTCACAGAATTGTTCACACCAGACTTCCATGCCATGCTCCTTCACAGAGAACACACGAAATGGTTATGAACACCCTGCCTCATGCCTGACACTTCGCCTTAACAATAGCTTTGAGAAGATTTTGAAGTTCAACAAAATTTTAAAATCCACTCATAGTGGAGAGACACATGTAGGGCATTGTGAGGCACATTAGTCCCCAAATAAAACATGTTTCACTACTTTACCATCAACATTAGATAAACTCAGAAGACACGTGTAGGTTCACTGGTGGCTTTGGATAGTAAATAAAATGGCCATTTTTACGTTATAGACATGGCAACCTGATCACCAAACCACTCTGAATGACTGCTTACCAAATAATGCAGACATGTAGGAAAAAAAAAAGCGCAATTCCTCTTTAATGAACACTGAGAAGTCTTGGGAATCTTGGAAAGTTGGAATATTCAAGTAGGCCAGTTTAGTGGCCCTGAATTTATCGGACCTTATTAATGAAATACTCTTGGCAAATATACAACAACAGCATTTGGGTCCAACTCTCCTGACATTTCGCATTTCTGAGGTTCCATCATGCTTACTACAGTCATTTGATTCACAATTGACATTGCCTGGTGCCAAAATACAAGCCACAGCACTGAGTCAGTCCACACAGCGGACCACGCTACCTCTTTTGATCGGATTGTTCCTGCTTGTTCGCCCATCCTGTTCCGTCTTTGGGCACAATAATCACGTTTGGATCGTTTCCTTTATTTTCGGATTTCAGGCTCGGCAGGTGAGCGGGTGGGGGCATGCGTCGGGCAGCGGCCACTTTACCGAGACTCTGCAAGCCATGTCGTGGAACAACTGATCGAGAGGGAAAGAAAGGAAAGAGGATAAATGAACAAAATCAGCCCTTTAACCGTGCTCTCATTTTATCCTGCTTAAATACATTACAAACAAATGCATTTACTTCATGATTAAAACACACACCACACTGCATCACTGCCATTACACACAATAAGCCCATATCCTACATTTTTCTTGTTTTAATTTGATAATATAACTCCCAGCCTCCTCAAGGTGCATGCAGCCTTTGCGAAGGCCTATTTAATAAGAATAGTTACAACTCATTTTACCTGGCCCTTTTCTAGATAAAATGCTGCAAACCGAAATATGTAAATACGGTTTTATTGACCTCACAAAACAGGATATTTTTGCTGCTTATTTTCGATTATATGGGCCGGGGAGTTGTTTATGTTAATGTTTAAAAACAACCAACGTTTACTTGCTCTGCCAAAGTTGTTTCAAGACACCAAGGAAAATAGTTTTCCATGATACAGGCCCTTTCAAATCACTAAGGACAATAATACTAAGGACTTTTCATTGCAGTCGTCACAACAAAAATCATCCTGACATGACAACATAGACATGACATAACATTACCATCACATCAAGCTTAACTTGTGTTGAACATCTGAGATTTCTTAAAACATTTCTTCAAGTAAAAAGTTAATTATAATCTTACCTGTGGTTTTCTGAGTTTCTATTGACTTTCCCTTGTACTTGTCAAATAGGCTGAGCGAGGAATACTTGCTTTTCCCATCCTTGGACTTGGTTATTTGCCCCAAACGATCGGACATTGCGATGTAATGTCATCGAGTAAAGAAATTTTTCTTTGCGCCTCTTCCTCTGTACCTTCTGTTTCTGTGGATACAAATAAATACATAAACAATCAGTAAAGACATGGAAGGGGACACACACTGCATTCTACAGAAGCTAGAATTAGAATTGTTTACAGTGGTGATGACAGGAACCAGATATCTATAGCGTAATACCCCCAAAACCTCCCTCTGAAAAGTCGAGACCTAAAACTTACTTTTAAAATACATTCATGGTGGACGGATACATGCAGGGTGCTAGGAGGGAAAATAGTCCCCATAGAAAACCTTTAAAATTTTTACACTATTTTTACCATCATTTAAATTCCATCAAACTCAGAAGACACACACACAGGTTCGCTGATGGTTTTGGACGGTAAATAAAATGTCTATATTTGTGTTGCAGTCCTGGCGACCCCTGGCTCCTATCACCAACACTGTAAAGAAATCTGATTCTCTATAATCAACCATTTCATACCAAACCACTCTCAACCAAATCATTTTGAAATTCTGAACAACTGGTAAAGTTTCTCTTCAATAATTTACATTATTTTCTTAACCAGTTTGAAATCTTTTAATTGTAGGAGAGCTAATCTTTTGCATGCCTGGCTTTAACTCAAATATGCACATTCAGCTTGAGCTGAATATTTTCCTCCTGGCAAAATCCAACAGCACGTGTTCGAATTCACATTCAGTACACCATTAAAAAGACCACCGTGCCCTACGTTCAGCTCAGTGTCACTCAGTGTTTTTCCATCACATAAAAAGTACAAAAGAACACAGGGCAAATCAAATATAGCGCCAGCCTCTATTGCTCTTAACTGCTTCAATCTCTAACGCAGAGTCATTCACTTGACCTGGCAACCCAAATGAAAATACGACTATGATGTACAAATGAAAAAAATGAAAGGTTTGCTTAATATAACATAACAAAAAAGTCCCACTACATAATCGCTGCTGCTGGAGCAAAACATTGCATCCCTACTTTCATTGTTTTTAAATTTGACACTTTTAAAGTGCCTGTGGTCCTTCACATTGTGCGCAAAGTTCATGATGAACAAACCAACAAACAGCCCAAAATTACTTTAGTTAGTTAGATTTCTTTTTCTCTTGCATTTAGAGATTTAGCAACTGTACATGTACAAAGTACAACCGGTGAATAACTTTCCAATGTCCACTAAACAGCTGGTGTATTTTGCCAAAGTTCTCAACTTTTAATGTGTGGGCAGCCCTAATCTTGTGTAGAGCCTATGTTAGCTGAATCCTCACCAATCACAAGGCTGACGGGGACAATTTTATATCATTAACATAGCTTTACCAAAACTGCGCCCCCTCCACCTCCAGGGTCTTTCCTTGTTCAAGTGGAAAGCTAACAACCAAGCGAAAGACAACCTGGAAAGAATAACTAAATTAGCCTGTAACTAATCAGCAAGTGTTTCCTGATCAATCATAAATGGTCTCTGGCTTTGAATAAAATCATTCACATCATTCAGATAAACTGTTGTCAAGAAAATATAAAAGCAATTTGGTACTTTGCCCACATGTAGAGGCATTTTCAGCTTTGGTGTAATTTTGAATAAGAATGCACAACAATACTGGACTCGTATCAGTTTCGGACTGTTCTCTGATGAGGTTATGCTAAGAATGGCTATGCGGAGTTTCTAAAATGTCCGAGTTACATTCAATTACTAAAATTTGCAACCAACTCGCCTCTGTAATGCTAATTTCTACATTTACGTGCATCATCTGATATGTACATGAAAATTATCTGATGTCGGCCTACAATTCTCATGGCCCAAATTTTTAATTTTGTGGAAACTTTTCAATCAGATTGGCATCTGCCGCGCCAGCCTCTAATAAAATAAAGCATAAAAATCACATCCCGACAATTTATGCTCTTTAGACAAAAAAAGCCCAATCATTTGAGGGTGTGTCCATATCATCAGCCACACCCACCTTACTCCAAAAGGCTGCACCCACAAGCCTAGTTATCATCACTTATTGCGATTTCTATGAAGCGCAGTAAACGAGAGATGCTCATTAGAGAGTGAAAGGCACTGGCCTTTTTTCACAGAATAATTTTTTTTTTTTTACTTTTTGATATTGCAAAAAAAATCTTTATACCTTTAACATCACTAGGGGTGCAACGATTATTTGACTTAGTCAACTAAAATTGACTAAATCAGTTGCCAACTAATAGTTGTTGATAATTTGGTGACATCGTTACACATCTTGCTCGCGCTCACTAGGAAGGTTTCATGTACTGGAAAGTTAACAAAAGTGCGACGGCTGCCTCGGGAACAAAATCCTCAAAAGTTTGGGAGCTAAACTCAGAAAAAAGGTTGTCAGTTGTGTTGTTTGTGAAGCCGACCTTAGCTGGCATGGGAGCACATCCTTCATGTTGGAGCATCGGAATAGGAAACATGTTGGTCCACTGAATGAAACAGATTCTTGGTAAGATATGCCCCGTCACAATCCACATAATAGCACACTCACTACACACTACATACACAAGCTGCACTTATTTTATTGTACTGCACTCTGTATTGTAGTTTATTGTATCTTATTGTTATTGTATTGCATTGAATGGCACAGAGTTCTGCGTTCAACTCTCTTTTTCTCTTGGTGTCTGCAGTGACATTTTGTTTCTAGCAGTATCTGAGCTCAGGACTGTCTTTTTCTCTAAGCTATTGGTAACTAGCAAAGATACTTTCTCTAGATTGACAAAGCACTTCTTGTAAGTCGCTCTGGATAAGAGCGTCTGCTAAATGCTGTAAATGTAAACAACATAGTGTGTAAAAATAGTGCATATACCATTCAAAATGCACCCATTTGGGCAGTGTGTGAAGTACAGAAGTGCGCGGTTTGGGACACGGCGATAGTTGTAACGGCGAGCTAGTTAGTTAATGTTAAATTCCGTCCTACTTCATGTCGTGAGCGGTAACGTTTTGTTTGGAAATGCTTCTCTCTGTAGTCGTTAACTGAGTTGGAACAGAGAAGCAAGTAACCGTTATCCACAGCGACCCTCTTCACGTTCTGGATAACATTTACAGTTTTCAACACTATCGTCGTCTTCATGTCGAGGCAGCCGGTGTGTTCAACTCTGGCAAACACAGGAGTGCGACTGCAAACAGCTTTTCTCCACTTGCTAACAGTTTAATAAGGTAGTTCTGCACGAACATATAGGGCAGATGGACGAAGGGTTACTGTTGAAATATGTTTCAAAATTGATCAAATTTAACTGTTCATAGAGAACAAGTTCGCCTCAAACATTCGCCGCTTTCCCATCGACTCCATCAGAGCGCATCGAGGAGTACCTGCTCTCAGAGGAGCAGGAGTCTTTCACAGGAGCGCGGAGAGACCCAACCTTCCTCCGTTCCACTAAAGATCGGTTACTGTAGAGTTTAGTTTCAGCCGAGTGGAGACAAACAGCACAATGCACAGGATTGAGGGAAAATGAATTACGTTTTGTTATATTTTATTGCTGCTACTTTGCACAGCCTTGGTTTTAAATTTTGACAGGAAAAAGATTTTTGTATCAGCAGGAAAATTCATAATAGTGATTTTTGAATAAGTTAATCATTTTTATTGTCTTTATTGTTAGTTAGCAAATGTATAAAACAACCTTGAGCGAACTTAAAAAGCCAAAAGCTACATAAGAGTCATTTAGTAACGTAATGATTTATAATCTGAACAATCAATGATCCGTTTCCATATCAATTTACCCTTTCCATATCGTTCAGGCCTCATGAGACCAGAAAAGAGTGTTAAATGAACCAAGGAGTCACAACCTCTTCAGCCTCTCAGCGCTTCTAACAGAAAGAAACAATCACGGATCCGTCCACTGATGAAAAATAAAATAAAATAAATAAATTTAGCATTC
The DNA here is from genome assembly GCF_015220715.1 of Pygocentrus nattereri. NCBI lineage: Eukaryota > Metazoa > Chordata > Actinopteri > Characiformes > Serrasalmidae > Pygocentrus > Pygocentrus nattereri. The sequence continues at coordinate 7,921,479 of NC_051233.1, read as the reverse complement.
ACGATCAGGACTACGTCACAGTGTTTTTTAGTCAACATTACAAAACTGTCCTCTGCAATAGTGGCGCAATGAGAAAATTGGGAATGAAATGATGTAGCAGATATTTGCTGCGGATCAGCACCAGACAGATGATTAGACTCACTGTAAACTGATGTCCAGGACAGCAGACTGTTTAGGCAATGCCAGGTTACTGTGTGAAAATATCTGCCTTTCATTCATTTCATTGTACTTGTAATCCTACATACATAAACGTTTCATTTCACTGTAATGTTATTATTGCTTATTAATCTGTATCTGCAGAAAAAATTCAAATATAGGCCCAGAGTTCAACATATTGGAGCATCCCTACACAAGGGATAACTAATTTTCAGTCAGACGGTGAGGCCAGTATAAAACTGTTAAACAATAAAACTGTTATAAAGACTAACCCAATATACTGCAAGACCCTGCTGTAGCACAAAAAAACAAGCACTAGAGCACATACACAACAGCACAGGTAAATTAAAGCAAATTTCATTTTGTGCTCATCTCCTTTAAAGTGCAGAATAGACCAGGGCCAAACGTTTTCTCCAACACAGCCTTTTAGACAAGTAAACAAAAAAAGAGAAATCCTACTGCCAATAAAACAAGAATTTCTGGAGCAGCTGCACAGGGTGCCCAATGCCCAATGCCAAGCATGACCAGAGGTGTATAAAGGCCCCCAGCTTTGGCCTGGGGAGCATCAGAACTGCGTTCTCTGGAGTGACAGAGCTCCATCCAGAACTTTTGGGATGAGCGTGACTGATCCAGAACCGAGGCAAAGAAAATATGCTTAAATGTGCTTTTTCTTAACTTCATTCTTATGAAAAAAGTTAAACTTCTTAAGAAGTTCAGTTTTTTTTCTGATCTCCTTTCTTAAGAACAATTTTAAGAGCACGTTTTTAAACAACAGCCTCAAATTTGTCTTAAGTTGTAAGAGTTTTAACCGAAATCAATTATCAGACGCTATCTCTGCTCCTCCTCCTCGTCATCCTCGTCTCTTACTTTAGGCCGTCACCTCACAAATCACCCTTTTTTCTAAGGAGGATTTGTTTCCTGTTTCCACAATCACCTCTTGTTCTTGGTCGATCTTCTGAGCAGTCTAAACTATAAGGTTGAAATAAATTCACAATATATCTCATGTTTATTGAAAACTGTAAAACGTAACAAAGTACATATCACTGCTGTCAGAACAAAACCTCAGATGGCTATTTTTGTCCTTTCTCTGTTTGTGACAATCTGAAAGTGACTGTTCTTTACATTGTGTGTAAATTTCACAATAAACGTACGAAAAGAAACAGCCTTAAATGACTTGGTCTGGTCCCACTGGCTTACATTAACAGTAAAGTATGATTTTTTTTTTTCCTTCTCATGTAAAGTTACCATTTTGGAGACACGGGGTTTTGTTCCAACAGCAGCGATAAGAAAACAACGAAAACTTTAAGGAACTAATGCAGCTTTTCTGAAGAGAATATCTGAGAACTTCAGGAGAACTGCATTCAAAAACATTATGCACTTCTTAGCATTTGTCTTAAAAACCTTGGCAAGCTTTTTCTTACAAAAAAAAAAAAAAAACGTGAATCCGGCCCCTGATCATCTAATATCAGTACCTGACCTCTTTAATGCTCAACCAAATCCTCACAGCAATGTTCCAACATCTAGAGGAAAGCGTTCCCAGAAGAGTAGAGGCCGTTACTGCAGTAATAGGGGGATAAACTCACTATTAATGCCCTTCATTTCAGCAGAAACGCTGGAGAAGCTGGTGTCCACCAGCTCTATGCTAAAGGAATGTGTCGATTAGACCGTCTTCTCTTACTAAGTACTGTAAACGCCAACCAGAAACCAGGTTTCATTAAAGGAACTCACCACTGTGTAAAGCGTATCAAATAAAAACACACAAATTAATTAAATAAAACTGAAAATCACTATCAGGGTGCGGCACCAATACTGTTATGCAAGTATTGCTGGTATAATCCATCACTACACTGAATAACACAAGGATCTCGCCATCTGTGAAGCTAACTGTGAAGGACAGATTGACGCGGCTACAACTGAACAACAGCCTTGATGTCCCTGTAGCGGAGCCCCTTTTCCCCCATAGTCATGGTCCCACCCCAGAGAGCTGGTTGGGGTCTTCTTACTAGGGAACATGGATTTGGTTCCTGTGTTCAGACACCCACAAGTGCGCTGTGATTGATCACTTCACTGCCCTCACTGAGCATCACAGTTATAATGAAAACAGCCAAAAATAATAATAATAATCCTAAAAAAAAAATCCTAATGTTGCACAGTATCAAATAAAATCTATAGTCTTCCCCCTCAAAAAATACGGTTCTTCCAGGATTCTTTAGTAAAGGCAACAGCTCCATTTATTTCATGCTTAAATGGTTCTTCATATTGGTGGAGAATGTGTTGGTTCCATTTTATGAAAAGTGTTCTATATAGCACCCAAAAGAGTTATACTACTGTAACAAGCTTGACATCGTTAACAATAGCAGAACCTCTTTTAGTGCTACAGAGAATAATTTTCCAAAAGATCCCATATAGAAGAATACGGGAAACATTCTCGACTAATGTAAAGAGACATTTCACCGTGCAGAGAACCATTTAAGCATGAAATACAGAGAAATGATCTATTACCTATTTTTAAAGAACCTTAGAAGAACCGTCTTTAAGTGTGCATGAATGCACTGATACATGCGCTACTTCTTGCATTTTTTATGCAAATAAAACTTAGTCTGTTTGTAGACTGGAAAACAGTGTTTTGAATTTACATACATTTAATGTGCATCATTTCCACTCAAATAAAACATATTACATTAAAGCTCTGCTTGAAAAACTGATATACAGCCAGCCACTTCTTTGTGAAAATGAAGGCACATCTGAATCAAGTCATTCCAGAGCTCTTTAGTGTACATTTTTACATGTGTCTGATGAAAAATACTGAATAAAAATAATGGATATCAGCCCAAAACTCCTGTATCAGTGCATCCCTAATACAAGAGACTCACATTCAGAAGTCTTTTGCCGTCTACGCTTGATGATCTTGTGTTTAATGCCAGGTAGTCAACGTAAAATTAACATTTAACGTGACTGAATATATAAAACACTCCTGGAAAAAGTCTTAAAGGGTTAAACAGCCTAAATCTCTAGGCAAATCTCTCAGAAAACAAAGATAGCGGTTAGCTGATATGCTAATGCTAAAACGCTAAAGCCTAGCGTTCAAATCTAAACGATAATATTCAATAAGAGAGACAATTTCGCAAATAACTCCCGAATCCCTCAACAAAACATCACATTACGGCGTTTACTCGCGGAAATCCGCAGCAAAAGTGTCTGTCTGCTCTCATTTCTCACGGTTCGGTTGATAAAAGCCAACTAGCATCATATGTAAACATCGCTACGAAGCAGCTGAAGTTGGCTTCCTATTCGCCAGCCTTCTCGTTCGAATTTCCCCGGTCCACCTTAAATGGTCTCGCAGTTTCATTCAGGCACTTCAGGCACCAGAATGCAACTGCTGCACAATTTAAGGTGGAACGGGAAAATTCGAACAAGAAGGCTAGAGTGTCGCTAACCGTAGCAAAGCTTAGCCATTTCCCCCCCTCATCTGTTGAGACAATTAAGCACGATTTATATCCAAGTACGACTCCAGTAAAAGAACAAATGATGGACGAGGATGTTAAAGTTTGTTAAAAAGTGAAATGACACGGAACGTTGGGTTTTAACCAAGTAATGCGAGCCTGTAACGTTAAAGCTGAGCACAGCTAGCAGGAATTTAAAAAAACGGGACGGGACCTTCGTTAGACGCGGGTAAAAACATGTATATTTACGCTGTTCGGGTCGACCCGCCGACAGTGTGGACGTTAGGGGTGTAAAACAGGCCCGGGCACTAGAAATAGGTCTGTTATTTTGGCTGCCTCTCGGTTTGAGGTGCATAAAGAAGAGAAGATTAAAAATGGCTGCAGCGCCAGAACAAAGCGACGGTGAAGCCGAAGGGGGGGCAGCGGAGCTTTAGATTAAAAATAAAGGCGGAATTTTCGCACAAACGGCCGTAATAACTCACCGATAAGACTGGTTACCTTTCGTGCGTGTCAGATGTTCCGAAATTTGTCCACTTGCTTGTGAAATCTGAAAGGATGGAAGAAGATTGTAAGGCCGATTCCGTGTTTTTTTTAAATCTGTTTTGCCGTTTACTTGTGTTGCCACACGGCCTGCTGTCGGATATGACGTGTGTGTCAAACAGCGACCCCTAGAGTCGAGTTCAAATACTACAGACACAAGAGTAAAATGACTTCTGAAATTAGATTAATAATACTAATAATAATAATAAATACTAATAATAATGATAAATAAATACGACTAATAAAAACGGTAGAGAAAACAGTAATTCTACCTCATTCCTGTACTGAATGGGGAACTTCACACATTTTTCATAGTTTCTGCATAATTCATTGGTTTTGACGCAAGCGATGTCAGTCAGAGTGGTGCAATATGAGCTGAGGTTTTAGAGAAACTTATCGAGTCAGACCAGTGGTGGTGATAGGAACCAGACGTCCACCTTTAAAAGCTCTCCTTCACAGAAAGTTATCACGTGAAATTGTTACAAATACGCTGCCCACGGCCTTTTGAGATAAGATTTAGGCCTAAAAATGCATCTTTAAAATCTGTTCATGATGTAGGGGTACATCCCTCCTGAAAAGGACCAGATTAGATACGGTTTTGCTTTCTAATGGGAACTGGCTTAAAAGACCACTAGTTTCTTGTAGAACACATTTAAATCCCATTAGGAAACCATTAAATGCATTTAGAATCGGCCTGTTAAACCTTCACATTGTGGTATCAAGTTGAGCATTTGCAATTTAGGTATTTCACACTGTACAGTGCAAAATTTCTTCAGATTCAGGGAATCCAGAGAAATCTCTGCGCGTAAAAAACAAGGCCGAACACCACGACCCCTTACACAGCACTACTTTAAAAACTGGAATATTTCTGTGATGATCACCTCACGGGGTTAGGAAAACTTTGGTGAACTGTTGTCAATAAACGCCGTCTGTCACTGCTTACATAAATGAGAGCTAAGACTGTACAATACACAATGGCAGTCATACATCTACAACATCAAGAAACGCTGCCTCTTTCTCTGGGCTCCAATTCATGTGAAATTAACCGATGCACAGTGGAGACATGTACTGTGCTCTAAAGACTCAATGACTGTTTAGGGAAATAACAGACTTTATGGTCTCTGGGCCAAAGAAGAAAGGACCATCTAAGCTGTGTCCCAATTCAAGGGCTGCATTCTTCGCGGGATGCAGTCTACGAAGGTGTGTCCTTCGAAGGGTGTGTAGACCAAAGAAGGTCTACTTCTATGGCAGATTTCCTGCTTATGTCACAGTACCACTGTTCCTGCTTGTATGTCATGAAACGCCACTCTCGTCAAGTTATTTTAAAGTTCTTTAAAGACAGAGGCAGAATCTTTGATTTTAAAGTTCTCTTCTCTCTGCCTGCTGCTTGTTCCCCAAAACAAAATGAAACATAAGTATAAGTTTTGCTTCAGACCACATTGGCTTTTTTTAAAAATTTGTATCGTTTGCTATTTGATTCAGTTTAAACCCAGTAATTACATTTAAAAGTGTCTTCTCAGCTGCCATTAGCTCCTCTGCTGACACTGCCACGTTCTCAAATCTCCGCCAGCACGCAATGAACCTTGGGATATGTTGGCTGATGAAGGATCTACCCATTGAATCGTTCATTGCCATGGAAAAGAAGGACACATTTCTGAGCAACATATAAAGGAGCCTTTGAAATGGGACAGCCTAGTTGCTCCGCTGTGATGCAAGCAGCCTTCAAATGCAGCCTTCAAATGCAGCCTCCAAAGGATGCAGTCTCTGAATTGGGACACAGCTCTAGTGTTACCAGCATAAAGTTAAAAATCCAGCATCTGTCCTGTTATGGAGGGGAATATGGGGTAACTTGCTCATTTGTGAAGGCATCGTTAACATTGAAGAATGCTTGCACATTTGGGCATCAAATATGGAATGAGCATATATTTATTTAATAAAAATAAATAAATAAATAAACAAAGGTTGTAAGCTAGAACATTAATTATCAGATTTTGGTACATTTTTGAAAACAGGTCACATAGAATTTACCATTTAACTGCTTTCTGCTTTTCCTAGTATTTCACATGCCGTCCCAGATTTTTGGAACTGAGATTAGTAGCTGATACTAACAACCACCTGGAAGACCTGGTAGACATCAAACTGCCCCCATCGGATAAACAGCACTTAAAGCTTTCATCTTTGAGAGAGAGGAGAAAATCAAGCTGCTTCCGATCTGAAAACATCCACAGGTGTTTCTGTCCATCCTTCCACTGTGAGAAGACGACTCAGCGCTGTGGGTCTGAAAGGATGTTTAGCTGACAAGAAGAACCTCGCTGAGAAAAGGAGACGGACACATCAAACAAAGAAGCTGAACAATGGGCTACAGTTCATCGCGAGTTTTTGACAGAAAAAAAGCTTTTAACTAGAGAGGATCGAGCCTTTACGGCGCTTTGTTCCTTACCAAACATTAAGATGTGTTAGCCTCAGTACTCCACTAGATGGCGCCAAAGTTTAGCTGCAGCGTCTCAGCCTAACGCACACTCTGCAAAAGCCTTATCAAATGCTTACATGTGTGCTTTGTGGTCCAGACAAAAAATTCAGCTTGTCTAACAACTTTATCAGAAACATCCCTCTTCTAATTCCACTTTGCTGCAGCGTAGGTGTGTTTCTAATAAAATGGCCAGTGAATGGAAGCACAAGGTAGGTGTTTCAAATAAAGTGGCCAGTGAGTGGAAGCACAAGGTAGGTGTTTCTAATAAAGTGGCCAGTGAGTGGAAGCACGAGGTCGGTGTTTCTAATAAAGTGGCCAGTGAGTGGAAGCACAAGGTAGGTGTTTCTAATAAAGTGGCCAGTGAGTGGAAGCACAAAGTAGGTGTTTCTGATAAAGTGGTCAGTGAATAGAAGTACAAGGTAGGCGTTTCTAATAAAATGGCCTCTGAGTTGTATACTGGGAGTTAGATTATGCAAAGTATGAATCTCTAATGTCCCGTCAAAAACACGTTTATGCCGTCTTTTTATTGGCCCAATGTTGGAGACAGAAGCAGTATCATTTGCGCTGCCGTCCAGCTGAGTTTCCCCTGTTTCTCCTTCAGAAACAGTCTGCCCTGAAGCCCCCAGGGGCCACTCATCTGTCCATCTGCTTCTTTTGACCCCCTCTCTATCACTCCATTCACAGAGGATCTGCAGCAGACAGGCTGAAGTGAGCAATCCTGAGAGCATTTTTCACCCCTGCGTTTTATCAGTGTGGCTGAAGTTCAGGTTTAGTGATCAGCTCTCTGCTAATGTGCTAATGTATAAGAATATATTTTAAAGAATACTTTGACAGTTTACTCTTCTAAAATACCATTAAAAGCACATACTGAAACTGTTTTGGCCTAAAAGTAGAAAAGGCTTGAGCGCTGATATCACAAGGGGAGAAAATGGGTGTGGCCAAACTAGTGATGTCACTAATACTATGACTAATATTTACACATGATGCTGTTTTCCTCTAAATAAGCCTAATTGACCTTTAACATGGTAAGCTACGGCAAACAGACAAAGAAGACAATCAACTATGTTTAAAAAAATCAAGCTAGCTGTCCATTCACAGCAGGTCACTGCGTAGAGTTCAGAGCAGGAATTAAATGCTCATTATTTTAATTTCATGCAAACTGATGCAGTGTAGATGATTCTGCTGTCTTCAGGCATCAGGAATAAATGTCCATGGATGACAGCTTTTAATTTACATTATTTATATCAGGGAAATTTTCTATTAGCAAATCATTAGCAGACTGCCACGTAGTGGCCACTTGTATTTCCACTCACTGACTGAATTACTATAAACACCTATCCTAAGTTTTCAGCCACTGGCCACTTTATTAGAAACACTGACCTATACACACACACACACACACATATATATATATATATATATATATATATATATATATATATACATATGAGAACTCTTCACATTGTTCACTGTTTCAGAAACGTGATGACAGAGTGGGCAGAGCTGCTGTAATGTGTTTGCTTGTTCACCACACCGAGTTTGGCCAGCAATAGTCTCTGTAATTCTGCTGAACGCTCTGTGGAGGAACAGAGTCGACTGGCCTGTCAGAGCTGTAGATGTGGCCCAGTACAGATTAAACCATATGTGTCACAGACAGCAGCGTGGTCAGCCCTGATACTCTAATCTGACCTACAGCAAGCGGACAGTTTATCTACAGTATGCATGTGCTTGTGTTGGTAACTCTGGCTGAGGCAAACAAACCCAGCCTAACTCAGCTTCATCACACCACAGTCAGGCTTACAGGATCTGCTCAGTCAGGGCTCAGCTATAAATGGGCACAATGTATACACAAGTCAACACTGTCAAATCCAGTTGCTGACATGCTTCAAAAAAGCTTCATCATCATTTAAAAAACATGAGGTGCTCTATACATTGTGTGAATGATAAATGAACCAGTAGAAATGCTTTCTCCTCTGTAAACAGGCCATTCTGGAGACCTTCTGACACCAGCAAAATATAATTTAATCATCACAATTGACCACTTAAATCTACTTAAACTGCAGGCCTGTTATTTAATAACATTTAGTAACTACAATTCCAGCTGCAGCACTGAAAATAATTCAGAACCAAATTAAAATAATTGAGTTGTGGTCAAATTAGAGATTTTATGCTTCAATGCATTATTTCCCAAAGGACCATAACTGAGGCACCATAAATTATCCACTATCTACTATGACTTATTCATTACACGTTAGGGACTATTCAGTATTCACTATGAAGTATTTCTACTGTTATTCAGTATCTACTACAAATTATTTAGGAATCACTGTCCATTATTAAGTAGCTGCTATAAATTTTTCAGTACCTACTACAAATTTTGGATGAACAACTGCAAATTATTCAGTATCTACTATGAATGATTCAGTAATCACTATAAGCTGTTCAGTATCTCCTCTAACCTACAAAGTAACTACTAGGACTTATTCAGTATCTCCAATGATTGATTCAGTATCTACTATAAATGATTCAGAATTTACTATGAATTATTCAGCATCTCCTATGAATTATTCAATATGTAAGTTTAGCAACTGCAATAAAAACAAATACAAATTACACAGCAATGACAAAAAAATGGCCAAATAAACTGGACTGTTCTAATATGCCTTTAAGATGTGAAGTTTCAGTTGAAAACAACAAAGACTATTTAAAGTATACTGAAAAAATGATGAGCAAAAATTTAATTGAACATTTCAAAAGCAGATCACTGTGCCTTATAAAACACATTGAATGTGGAGCAGCAATAGAAATACAACAGGACTGGAAACGAACAGCATTAAAAACAAGAAAAAAATATAAAAGCAAGGGAAAAAAAGAATATTTACAAGAAAAGTAATGAACTGAAACCACGAACACTTTATGCATATTTGCATCCAGTTTATAAAATACCCAACTGAAAATACACCATCATTTCACTTAAAGGGGAATTCAAACATTTTGTATAATTCAGTGTTTGAGATGTAAATGGAGTGACTGAGAGTGAACCTACACGTCTTCTGAGTTTTATAAGGTCTGTTGATGATGTTAAAACCTGAAACAATATTATAATACTCCCATTTCAAACAACGACTATTTGTCTCAAAAGCCTGCATCTATCACTCCGCCAAGAACATGCTTAACAAAGCCAAGTTCTAGGACAAAAATCCTCGAAACTATCGTAAAACAATGTCTCAGTCATCAAGCAGTGAATTAGTAACCATTTCACGTAGTAACTTTCTGTGAGGGAGCTTTTAGAGGTGGATGTCTGGTTCCCATCACCACCACTGCGTACAATGCTGACACCAAGTTTCTCTAGAATAGAGCGTTTCACACCAAACCACTCTGAAGGACTCTATTTACATCTTAACCACTTTCCTAGACATTTTTAAAAACAATACACAGAATAATACAGAAATTTGCATCTTTGTGCAAAAAAAAAAAAAAAAAATCAATATATAATGTACCGCACACACCACAGGCATAACAAGCTATCAAAATACTGTGTAAATGAATTATAATAAATAAACAGCAGCTAAATATAGTAAATTAAATAAGTGGAACATTAAAACATGCATGTTAACAAAAGGATCATGCATAGCGGGGGAGTGGTTTTCGTGCAGATTCACACACACCACAGTACTGTGGGCAGGAAAGTGAAAGTGAGTCTCCTGAAAAGAACAGATGTTGTAATAAAGGTGAAGAGTGACACGCTGACCACTCAAACAACTGGCATTAGAGTCAGTCATTGCAGGTTCTGTGTTTTTCTGTTAAATACACTTTCTATTTTTTTATGCTGGAAATGAATAACTTTACTTACTGGACATTTAGACTAGAAATGACTAAAAAAATTGGAGGGTCTCAGACTTTTGCACAGCACTGTAAATAGAAACTGTTGCATAGTTCGGATGACGTTCATAGTTAAAGCTGAGAGTGGTGTACGGATGGTGTGTGTGCTGAAGCATCATCGGGTCCAGAAATCTATATCATATAATAATACACTGTACATCATCTAAATTTGGCAAGAAGACATGTATACAATACCAGCAGCTCTGAGGAATCAAGTCTAAAAGAATCAACTGCATAAATAGAAATGAAACAGTTCACTCGATAGATTTTTTTCACATTAGCTTCACTAAACAAGAGAATGAAATTGGGCCAAAAGACTCGCAAAATTTACACACTACACAAAGTCACCTGTTGACTGCAGCATACATCAAAACCTAGAGTGGCCACAAAGTCTTCTCTAGCCATCTTCAACTATAGGGCTGTGTGCAGAAGTTTGAACACCGCCAGACAAATGACGTTTTGTTGATTTTCTGAGTAAAAATAAAAAAAATAAAAAATGTGAAAGAACTTTTTCACAGGCCATATGTTATGCTTCATTTTCCCCCTATATAAGTAAATAAGCAGTAACTGTGTGTTAAAACATGCAGAAATGTGTCCTCCGTAATAAAGTCTGAACTATGTTTACATGTAGAAAATCAACAAAAACATGGAATCTGACTACGGGGTCCTAAACTTTTGCATACACCCACGTATATATGGTACTACTCAAAAGTTTGGAATCTGTTCGATAACATAAAAACAATTTGGTTTCAGAAGAATGTATAAAATCATTGTAACAGGCTCGCCCTATGCAGCTTCACAGCTTCAGGTAATCAGTAGAAGCTGTAAGTAAAAGTGTAGAACATGCTAGACGTGTCTAAAACGAAGAACCGAGTCGCAGAACATACTAATATTGAACGTGAAAGCTGTAGATCATAAATAAAATTAATATCCAGAATTCATCATATTCCTGAAGTGGTAGACAACAAAATCAATGTAAACAGATGACCACAGTATAGTATTATTCATAACTGAGTAACTTATCATTCACGTATTTCTTGAAATATTGAATAAAACTAATTTTTACAAATACCTTTTGTAACTATTTTCCCCAATATTTCAAATATTTTGGAAATAATGAAACGTCAGTCTTCCAAAGTTCTTTAAGTTGTTACATTATAGATAACGTACTATAATAATATATAATAATTTAAGCTACCTGCCTCATCATGACTAACATTTTGAGGCATTTTGGGACCTCAAATTCTGGAAATGTTCATATTTCATTTGAGAGATGATGTGATTAGAACTTCATTCTGTATGATAATTTTATTAGAATTTCATTCTTGATATTAATTTTATTACAACTTCTTTCTGGATATTATTTAGTTAGAACTTCATTCTAGAGGTTAATTTAAATTTAAATTCAGGCTTCACTTCAGATATTAATTTTAGTAGAACTTCATGCGGTACGTTCATTTCTTTAGAACGTCATTCTTGATGTCAATTTTATTAGAACGTCATTCTAGATATAAATTTTATTAGAACTTCATTCTGGATATCAATTTTATTAGTACTTCACTCTCAATATTTTTTCTTAGAACTTCATGCTGGGTGTTAATTGGAACTTGATGCTGGATATTATTTTCATTAGAACTTGATTCTGGATATTATTTTCATTAGAACTTCATTCTACAAAACTACAAGCTAGATATTAATCTTGATCGGTTAGTCATTCTCCACAAATCAAATTTTAATTTGAAGTTATGATATTCAAATAACTGATTATGTAATTTTAAACACTAGTGAATACAATAATAATAAAAACAATAATAAAAAAAGAATGATGATAATAATAACAATAATAATAATAATAATAATAATAATAATAATAGTGTTTCACATAATCACATGTGAAAATTGTATATATTTCAATACAAACAAAACAGAAACAAAAAATACAAACAGTCTGGAGTTAATAACTTCTTCTGATTCTTCTTGCGTGACGCTCTTTCTGAGCTGCAGAGAACCGTTCCGCAGTTCTGCGGTGCTGTGAGAACGTCTGTTTCAGCTCTACGGAGTTCTGTTTTAGGGGAATGGGCTCCAGCTGAGTGTTCCTATGGAGATGAGCGTTTGGCAGGCGTTAGACGAGAGCCACACCGTCTCCACCAGGCTGAAGTGTAGTAAACCCAGCGCGAAGCCGCAGGCCATGTCCGTGACATGGTGTCGGCCCAGAAGAACCCGGGACAGCCCCACCAGGAAGGCCCAGACCACCAGCAGGATCCGCAGGGGCACCGCCAGCACCAGGTGAGACAGCAGGAACTTGGACACCATCGCCGCCCTGCTAGCGTGAGCCGCTGGGAACGAGTACACGTCCATCGCCACGTAGTCCAGGAAGCCTGGGGTCATTTCCCATGGTCCTTTACGCCTGACCAGTTTCTGGACTCCAGCCACCGTCAGGATGTCGAGAATGAGCGCTGAAAGGAGAAAAATGGCCTTTTATTACGATATACAACTCCAGGAGCACTGTTGTGTCTGATCCACTCAGACCAGCGCAACACACACTAACACACCTCCACCATGTCAGTGTCAATGCAGTGCTGAGAATGAACCACCACCACCCAAATAGTACCTGCTCTGTGAGGGTCCATGGGGGTCCTGACCACTGAAGAACAGGGTAACAGAGTATCAGAGAAACAGATGGACTACAGTCTGTAACTGTAGAGCTACAAAGTGCAGCTATACAGTAAGTGGAGCTGATAAAATGGACAATGAGCGTAGAAACAAGGAGGTGGTCATAATATTATGCCTGATCGATGTAATATGACAATGTTTCATTATAAGATATTCAGTATCTTTATGATAATGACTGAATTACTTCCGTACTGCTGAGTACTGACAAATTCTTCATTCCAAAACAAATTTCAGTACCACAGTAGTCAGTAAGCCAATAAGTAATCTTTCAAAATCTACACAGCTAATAATTTGGACTGTCTAAACCACATGGTTTTAACATGGGAATTCCAACCAAATTTTCAGAATTTCTCTACACCTTTTATAGTTGTTGAAATGCCATTTAGAGAGGACTGAGTTATGTAAACTCAAAGCCATTTAATTTACAATATGGTCACAAATACAATGCCTGCCTGAGACATTATTTTAAAATAGATTTGAGAAGGTTTGGGCTTCCGACTGTGCTTTCAACATGGTGGTGGTAGTATAAGGGAAGACTGATTGAAAAAGAGGGGAGAACTTAGGCTGGAGTTAATGGCAGCCTCTGTCTGTAGTTAGAAGGCCAGACCCCACTCATAGCTATAACAAGACTAATGTAGGACTGAGGAACAGGGAGGAAATGGGGTGGCGGTGGGGACTGCAAACCCTTCGTCACAGGAACGGAAGGTGCGGATATGAATTTATAGGGCATTAGATTGGAAGGAGGAGGGGGTTCTGGCATGTTCCTCCTGCCAAACATCAGGTATAACATAACTACATTAAAATCTCTTGATAATAAAGAGATACATGTAAAGAAATCTGAACCATTTCACACCAAACCCCTCTGGACTGACTTTAATTAATTGAAATTATGGAGAATTTTCAAAAAGTTGGCAGACTTCCCCTTTAAAAGCACTGTTGTATTTTCAGTATATTTACCCAGCAGCAGATTGACCAGGACTTCCTGTCCAGCTAGAGTGCTGCTCCTGGTGAGACACACCAGTGTGCCACAAATCCATGTGATTCCATGTCCGGTGAGCGCGAGCAGTGTGAAAACAGAGCGGACGCTGCCCCAGGATGACGAGGTGTGGACACAAACTCCGAGCCGCTTGGATAAATGTATATCGATGGCCAGGAGGGAGTTCATGGCGATGCCTTTGAAGGAAGGGTTGAGCTGCATGCAGTCTTCTTCTGGCATCCTCGGCGGTTCTTTTCGCTCTTTGGAACCTTCGCCAGGTTCTTGCTGGTGGTCACTCTGTGGGTTTTGATGATACTTGCCTGGGCCGGCTCTCCTGGATGCCCCCCGGTTGTTGTCGTTGCTGCTGTTTCGCAGGGGCTGATGGAGGGATAAAAACTCCAGCCTTCCAAGGACGTTTCCGCGGTCTCTGGCTCTCGCTCGACTCTGACTGTATGGCATTTCGAATATCTATAAACACTATGTTTGTCTGTAAAACAGATGGGGATCTCCAATACAAACCAGTGGCGCAAGTGGCTCCTATGTAGACTGGCAGGTCTAAGTGCAAATGGGGGCTGCAGTTTGTCTTGAAAAAGCACCGTCAGACAGCCTATATTTAGCCTTGTAAGAATGTGTGCACAATTGTGACCGGGGTACAGGGCAGGCTATCCTATTAAGACAGAAACAAAGACAGAAAATCAAGCCAAGTCATAGCAGCACTATACGAACACTTCTCCTTAAAGCTAAAATATTTCTTCATGTACTATCAGGATATTTAACTGGTTTAACTCAAGTCAAATAAGTACTGTGAAGTCTATATCCACCCAAATCAATCCAAAACAGTTTACCTTTAGCATGAAATTCCCAAATTTCTACATAATTCAGTGGTTGAGATATAAACAAAGTGATTCAGAGTGGTTTGTGTGAGATGGTTCAGATTTCTTCACAGGTGGTGGTGACAGGAACCAGGGGTCGCCATGACTACAACACAAATATAGACATTTTATTTACTGTCCGAAGCCACCAGTGAACCTAGATGTGTCTACTGAGATTTATGTTGGATGTTGATGAGAATAAAATATGTTTTCGCTGCATGTCAATGACCTGGATGTACCCCTCCATCAAGAATGGATTTTAAAAACACATTGTGGAGCAAAACTACTGTACAACAATGTTTTAGGAATCAGAATCAGGCAGTGTATCCAGAACCATTTCATGTAATAACTTTCTGTGAGGGAGCTTTCAGAGGTGGACGTCTGGTTCCTATCACCACCACTGTAAACTATACAGTTCTGACCCAGTAAGTTTCTCTAGAACAGAGCATTTCACACCAAACCACTCTGAATGACCCTGTTTACATCTTAGGTCATTAATTAAGCTGAAATTCGGAAAGAGTGGACTTCCCCTTTAAGACCGTACACGATGTGAACAGACTGTGTCGTTATGAAAGGCGGCGTTAGGCCCACGGTGGTAACACAGGGTCAGCGTGCACGGATTTAGGAGCCTGAATGGCGTAAATAGGTTCAGCAAATCTAACATCTCTCGAAATGATGAATGAAAGGAGCCCCACCGTGTCTTCTGTCCATGCCTTCCTCTGTCCGTCCGTCCTCCCTCGTGCAGCTGCTGGTTCTCTCGCGCCGGCGGCTGTTTCTTCCATTTAATCCGTGATTTTCAGAAGCATCGCGCCGTCGGTGCGGAGCCGCGAGTCCGTATGAACAGAAACTCCGGGCTGCTGTTCTGGGTTTAAAGGGCCTCTAACGGAGCTCAATCTCCGCAGCTCTCTCCTGCGAGCCTGCGTATCCGGTGTGCGCGTGCGCGTTCGGGAGCGCTGGAAAACGTCCAGCACGTGCAATTATAGATCTACGGAACCCCTAAGGTGACATGGTGATTTTTTTTGTAATAAGACGTGAGACGAATTATTATGTTGAGGCCACAAATGAACTTTCTCATAACTCATGGCTTCAATATAGTAATTTGTAGCCTCAATATATTAAATAGTAGCCTCAATACAGTAATGTATGGCCTCAGTATATGAATTGTGGCATTAATATATCAAATCTTGGCCTCAGTATACTAATTTGTGGCCTCAACTTATTAAATCGTGGCCTCAACTTATTAAATTGTGGCCTCAATACATTCATTTGGGGCCTCAACTTATTAAATCGTGGCCTCAACATACTAATTTGTGGCCTCGAATGATTAAATCATGGCCTCAATACATTTATTTGTGGCCTCAACTTATTAAATTGCATTTTGGTGGCTGTCGGGCAAAGAAGTAATAGAGTTTGAGTGGTGGCGAAAATTAGTTGGACTCAATAGGAGAAACGAGGGATGGAAAAACGACAAATAGAAGAGTGCGGGTCAGTACGGTTGTGGCTTAGAGCTTGGGGCCTACCCTGAATGAGTACATGAATTTTGGTGACAGTTGTGCAATGAAGTGATGTATTTTGTGGGTTGGCAAAAATGAATTGGAGTATATGGGAGAAACAAGGGATGGAATAAAACGACAAACGGATGAGTGCGGGTCAGTATGGTTGTGGCTTAGAGCTTGGGGACCTGCCCTGACTTGAGTATATGCATTTTAGTGGCTGTCAGGCGAAAAAAGTAATAGAGTTTGAGTGGTGGCGAAAATGAATTGGAGTCTATGGGAGAAACGAGGGATGGAAGAAAACGACAAACAGATGAGTGCGGGTCAGAGCAACAGTGAATTTGTGTTTCAGGGTTTGCCCTGAAGTAGTGTATGCGAAAAGGTGTTGTTCGGGCAAGCAGAAATACAGTAGATTATCATGCAATTTTTCACCCAATTCATTGTCAATGTAAACTCAGTGCTAACTTAAAAGAAATTCCACCTTAAAATTCAATGCTACCTAAGTGCAGTTCCATCTTAAGTTCTGTGCCTCCTTAAAAAGGTTCCAACTTAAACACTGTGCCACCTTAAATTTAGTGCAATGTTATTTCAAGTTCCACCTTAAGTTCTCTGGCACCTCACAAAAAGTTTCATCTTAAAATCTGTACCACCTTATATTTATTGCTACGTTAATTAAAGTTCCACCTTAAACACTGTACCACCTTACATTTAGTGCTATGTCATTTCAAGTTCCACCGTAAGGTCTGTGCCACCTTAATTTCATTGCTATGTTAATTAACATTCCACCTTAAATTCTTTGCCTCCTTTAATTTTGTGCTATGTTAGCTGAAGTTCCACCTTAAATTTAGTGCTAGCTTAAAGAGAGTTGCATCCTAAATTCTGTGCCACCTTAAATTTAGTGCTAGGTTAATTGCAGTTTCACCTTAAAGTCTGTGCCACCTTAAGTTCTGTGCCACCTTAATTTTGTTTCTATGTTAATTAACATTCCACCTTAAATTCTGTGCCTCCTTTAATTTTGTGCTATTGAACTGAAGTTCCACCTTAAACACTGTGCCACCTTAAATTTAGTGCAATGTTATTTCAAGTTCCACCTTAAGTTCTCTGCGACATCACAAGAAGTTCCATCTTAAAATCTGTGCCACCTCAAATTTATTGCAATGTTAATTAAAGTTCCACCTTAAACACTGTGCCATATTTAGTGTTATGTTAATAGCAGTTCCACCTTAAATTTTTTGCTATGTTAATTGAGGTTTCACCTTAAAGTTAGTGCTATGTTAATAGACGTTCCACCTTAAACATAGCGCTATGTTAATTGAAGTTCCACCTTAAATTTATTCTTATGCTAGTTTCACCTTAAATTGAAGTTCCACCTTAAAAGTCTGTGCTATCTTGGTGCAGTTCCACCTTAAAAGCAGTTAAACCTTAACAGAGCTGCTGAGAACCGTGTCAGGGCCACGGTTCCCTCGTGATTCTTTAAGGGGTCTTTAGTAAAGATTTATTTACATCCATGAGTTCTACCCAGAACCATTTCATGATTAAATGGTTCTTTGCATGTTAAAATAGCTCTTCAGACTGTTGTTCATGGTTCTGTATAGAACTTTTTCTGGAAATGGTTCTATGCAACACCGAAATGGGTTCTGCTATTGTACATAAGCTTGACATCATAACCGTCTTAGAACCCTTTTTGGTGCTACACAGAACCGTTTTCGAAAACAACACGTGCTCCATCAATCTGCAGAACCATTGCTACGGTGCATAAGGCACTTTGAGTGCTCAAGGCTCTGTTTTGAGAGTGTAGTTCGCGCAGCTTTGTTGTAAAACTACATTACCCATAATGCCGCCGTACACAGAGCGGAAGTGTCGTGCTGCGCTGTTTAAAATAAAGGGGCCAGAGCTCCAGCATTAGAGACACAGAGCTGGAGGACGAGGAGCCTGATGGGGCTGATCCGGCACGGAGTGCCGAGACTTTTTTCACCGCGAGGCGCGGAGGAAGGTCGTCTCTGTGATGGACAGGCGCCCCCGGGGCCGGTCAGCGTTTGCGGTGCTGTGATGTCACTCGTTTTCTCGACCGCAGAAAGTTGACCTGGTTGCCTTTGGGATGCTGCAGCGGCGCCTTTGGAGCGAGGACACTTTTAGATTCACGCGCAGGAAAGAAAAATAACACGTGCACTTTTTCTTTTGTTATTTCTGTCATTTGTTTCCGCGGGACGCGTTTAAATATTCAGCGCTTGTCCTGCTGCTGAGCCCCCGGCGCGCGAGAGACTCACAGTGGGCAGGAACGCACGGGCTGATATGACGCTCGCTGTCAGCGAGGACGAGCACGAGCGCGTCTAGTCCTGCACCTGGCGCCGTTATACTTGGCCGTGTGAGTTTGTGCACGCGCGTGCTTCACGCTCCCTCGTGCAGTTCTGTCTTTTGCCCCGTGCGTAAAGGAGGAAAAGCCCCGGGTACAAACCCAGAGGCGGCGCGTCCGCCACACCGCGCGCGTTCATTTACATGCATTCTGGACCCGAGAGGAGTTTTCATGAGCGAGCGTTCTGGATATTCATGATGATGGTGATGATGAGGATGATGAGGATCATGAATTGAACGTCATAAGGGCGCGTGCGAGCGGACTGGAGATGCGGTGACAACGGGAGAAGGAGGAGAAAGAAAAGTGGAGAGAGGGAAGTGAGGAGGGAGAGAAAGAGGGAGAGAGCTGAGGGGGAAAGGAAGAGAGAAGAATAGAGTAAAAGAGAGATAAACAGAAAAAAGGAAGAGAACGAGCGAGAGAGAGAGGAAAGGAAGATCGAGAGAGAGAGAGGGAGAGAGAGTAAAACAGAGAGAAAGTAAAGAGTGGAAGAGAGACAGAGAGGAAAGAGAGAGAGAGAGAGAGAGAGTAAAGAGTGGAAGAGAGACAGTGAGAGGAAAGAGAGAGAGAGAGTAAAGAGTGGAAGAGAGACAGTGAGAGGAAAGAGAGAGAGAGAGAGAGAGTAAAGAGTGGAAGAGAGACAGTAAGAGGAAAGAGAGAGAGAGAGAGTAAAGAGTGGAAGAGAGACAGTGAGAGGAAAGAGAGAGAGAGAGAGTAAAGAGTGGAAGAGAGACAGTGAGAGGAAATAGGAAGAGACAGAGAGAGAGAGAGAGAGAGAGAGAGAGAGAGAGAGAGATGGAGCTCGTAACCGGACGCACGTGCGGGGAGAAGCTACGCTACTGAAACTTAAACGCAGTCAGAAGAAAAGAAAGAAAGAGGGAAAGGAAGGAGTGCAGGATGGAGTCTCTCTCTCTCTCTCTGTGTAGTCGCGCGCTCTGAGAGGAGCCCTGGTGCTCGTGCTGCTGCTGCTGCAGGTGCTGCTGCTGCGCGCGATGGGCTGCGTGCAGAGCCTGGGCCGCTGTAAGCCCAAAGGGTTCCGCGAGGGCGTGTGCGTGCTGGATCTGAGCGCGTGCATCGACCCGGACCCCACGAGCGTGGACGAGTCCTCCTCCGTGGTGCTGCGCTACCGGACCCCGCACTTCCGCGCCAGCGCGCGCGTCTGCGTGCCGCCCGTGGCCGCCAAAGAGACGTGGACGGTGGGCTGGATACAAGCGTGCAACCACATGGAGTTCTACAACAAATACGGAGCCAAAGGGATGTGAGTAAGCCCGGGGGAGGGGGGTGGGGGGCGGGAGTTGGGTGTGGTGGGGTTGTGTGTGCAGAGGGGCTTTAAAGGGGGGGGGGCGGTGATGGTGATGATGAAGTGATGATGAAGACTAAGAATGCTGACGAGGGTGATTTTGATCTGACTGTGAAGCCTATTCACCGTATTCATTAAAATGTATTGCAATATAAAATTATACATTATTACACATGGTAATGGTGATCATAGTGATGAGGATGATGATGCTGAAGTCATGATGAAGACATAAATGATTAAGATGTTGTTGAGAGCGATTTTGATCTGAATCAGAAGCGTATTCACTGGATACATAAACATGTATTAGAATATAAAATGATAAATTATTACACACGATTATAGTGATTATAGTGATCATAGTGATCATAAAACAGTGATGATGAAGTCACGAGGAAGACTGTAATGATTAAGATGAGGGTGAATTTGATTCGAATCACAGAATTTCACTGTGCACATTAACATGTGTTAGAAATTTGACTCTGTTTGGCCACATTGTACAAAATGTACACATAAATGGTGATAATAAATGGTGGTGATTATAGTGATCATAGTGATAGTGATGATAATAATAAAGTCACGATAAGGACTAGAATAATTATGATATACTCTGAATCAGAAGCTTGTTTGCCATATACATGAACATGTATTGAATATTTGTTTTTGGCCACATTCTACAAAATGCACACGTCACCTCGTTATAGTGATTATAGTGATCACATTGATAGTGATGAGAATGATGAAGACATGATGAAGACTCAAATGATTAGGATGTGGGTGATTTTGATTTGAATCAGAAGTGTTTTGACTGTATTCATTAAAATGTGTTAGAATATAAAATTATACATTATAACACAATTACAGTTAGTGCAGAGATGATGGTGATGATTGTGATGAAGACTAAAATGTTTAAGATGTTGAGGGTGATTTTGATCTAAATGAGAAGTGTATTCACAGTATTCTTTAAAATTTCTTAGAATATAAAATTATATTTTATAACACAAATGATGGTGATCACAGTGATGATGAAGTCATGATGAAGCCTGTAATGATTAAGATGAGGGTGATTTTGAATCTGTATCAGAAGCTTTTCACTGTATACCTTAACATGTGTTACAGATTTGACTCTGCTTAGTTCACATAAATATTGTGATTATAGTGATCATAGTGATCGTAGTGATAGTGATTATGATACTGAAGACATAATGAAGACGAAAATGAATAAGATGTTGATGAGGGTGATTTTGATCTGAATAAGAAGTGTATTCACCAGATACATAAACTTGTATAAGAATACAAAAATTACACATAATAACACATTACACACTATAGTGATAATGGTGATGATGATGACAAAGGTAATGTTTATAGCAACAATGATGTTCATGAGGATGGTAGTGATGATGATGATGATTAAGATGATGAGTGCAGAGTTAAGAGTATTCACCATTACATATTTCATTACATGTGCATGTTATTACATTTATAAAAACATTTACAGAGCATATACAGCAATTAATGGTGACAATTATAGTGAAAGATTGTGATTATAGTGATGATGAAGATAATGATGAAGCTAATGATGGTGATTGTTTGCCATGTATATAAACATATACAGTAATATACACAAATTAGTGCTGATAATTATGGCAATATTATGATGGTGATGATATTATCGAGGGAAATAGTGATGATGATCATGAAGATGATGGTGACGAAGACGGAGTTAAAGATGATGACAGAGATATGGATAAATTCTTCACTACATATGTAAATGTTTAAATATACAGCAGTGATTGTAGTGATTATTAATGATTGTGATAATATTATGATGAACATGATAAAAGGTTATTGTGGTAATATAGCAAGCAGAATCAAGTTTATTCACTATATACATTAATAATAATTAGATTCTATTTGTATGAACATACTAGAATATATACAGCAGTTATTGATGATTATTATATTTATTTGAGGGGAGCAGAGGAATGGTGATTATAGTGATGACGAGAGTGATAGTAATGACACTGGTGAATGTGCCATATATATTAACATATATGTCAATATATAGTAATGAGTGATGATTATAGTGATGATGATAATGGTTAGGATGATGCTGATAGTGGGGATTATAGTGATTGTTGTGATGATTATAATGATGCTGATAGTGAGGATTATAGTGATTTTTGTGATGATTATAATGATGCTGATAGTGAGGATTATAGTGATTTTTGTGATGATTATAATGATGCTGATAGTGAGGATTACAGTGATGATAGTGGTGGTAATGATCTTGATGATGCTAAAGAGGGTGATAGTGATAATGAAGATGATTAGTGATTGGTGATGATCGTCTTGATGATTATGGTGATGATTATAAATATAGCAATAATGTTGAGAGTGCTAGTGATGACTAGTGATTATAGTGCTGTGAGTGATGATGTGAGTTGTAGTGATGAATGAGAATGATTAATATAGTGCTAATTATGAGGGTGATAGTGCTGTCTAAATGTTGATGATAATGTTAACAGTAGTAGTGATGATGATGATAAACACTAACTGAACGTACTCTGAATCTGTTTGTATAATGGAGAGTAAGCTGGTTGCACTCAGACATCTTTGTGTTCTCTAAGCTGCAACTCCTGTTTCCGCTGCACATGCTCAAAAAGCTCATTTCCGTTTTTCAGTTTGTCCTAAAAAGGAAAGAAAACCCTGCGATGCAACGTCCTGTGACTGAACCTGAGTGAGCTATAACCAATGCAGCTATTAGAGACTTAAGTAGCTGTTAAAGTTAAACAGCGCATTTGACGTTTTTCTCTCAAGGCCATTACCCACAAAACCATCATTTTGAGAGACTGTGATATTTTGAAGGAAACATTGTGGTTTTATTGACTGTGCTGGAGATTTGGCACCTCAGAGATGTTATGTGCCGAGTTTGGAAATGGCAGTGTGTGACACATCCGCATTACAACAGTCGGCACCCCCATATTTCACTGTGACATTGCAGATGTGGATCGAGTGGCCACATGGTCCATCTACTTCAGTACTAAGAGTTACTATTACTATGAAATATACAATTATACAGTGAATTATACAGTATCTACTATGAATCACTCCGTATGTACTATGAATTATTCAGTATCTACTTTGAATTATTATGTATCAACTATGAATTAATCGGTATCTGGGGATGTAATCATGTGCACATTTCCAGGTGTAATATGACTTTTGATTCTGAGCTTACGATTTGATTTGGTTTTCGATGTTTCATGTGTCTTGATTCTACAGAGCTCTAATTCTATTCTACACACATTAGTTTGGCTCAGATAAATAAAAGGTCCTAAATAGAATTCATTGATTTAACTTAAAGTCAAGTGTGTGACAAGTCAAAACGTAAACAAACCACAGACCTCTCCAACATAGCTGCTGTACTGACAGAGATGTCCAGCTGTGGTTAGGGGTGTGTATTTAATAGAGTTATGTTTTATCCTCGCATTTAACATCAGTAGATCAAATAACACTTCAGTGCTGTGGCGTTGGGCAGCTTGGTTATGCCAACTTGTCTCTTTGCTTAGTTAACATAACTAGCTATCTTTCTAGCTATCTAACAACAGAGCGATGTGATATGTCAAAAACAGAAACTGTGCGTCTGTCAAAACGGCACAATGCATCACTGCTGGTGAAGACATCCCACTGTATAACTATAGTAAAGTTCCCCGCATGAGTCAAAGCATTTGTTTGGATTTTCTCATAATTGCTCGCAGAGGCCAACTAGTGGCCTGGGCACTTGCCATGAAATCCATTGGTTGATTCAGGCCTGGTCACAGTTTTTGAGCTACAACCACGAAACTTTGTAGGATCATAGAGCCTATACAGGAAAAGTGCACTTGTGCTTTTGGGACTGACCATGTTTTTGTACAACGTTCATGCAAACAAATTTTTTCCCTTTAGGAAATGAATAGCAGAATATTGATAAAAGTCAAATCTTATTAGGACATTATTCATACTGACCCTGAGAGATATTACATACAGACTCACGTACTAGCCCACATATATGCTTAAAAATTAGCAACCACCTGGGATACCATAACAGTGGCTTAGAAGCACCTTAACAAGCACCTGGGATAATATAGCAACAACTTAGTAAGACCTTATCAACCACCATTATTTAGGGGCGGCATGATGGGTAGCACTGTCGCTTCACAGCGAGGAGGGCCTGGGTTCAAGACCTCGGCCGAGCGACTGGGATCCTCTCTGTGTGTTTGCATGTTCTCCCCGTGTCTGCGTAGGATTCCTCCGGGTTCTCCGATTTCCTCCCACAGTCCAAAGACATGTAGGTAGGCCAATTGGACGTGCTACATTGCCCCTAGGTGTGAGTGATTGTGTGTGTGTGTCTGTCTGTCTGTCTGCCCTGCAATGGACTGGTGACCTGTCCAGGGTGTATCCTGCCTTATGACCACTGGGATAGGCTCCAGCACCCCCCCACGACCCTAAGGGAGAAGCGGCTTAGAAAATGTGTGTGTGTGTATGTGTGTTTGATTTAGACTAGATTGTATCAGTATGGCTCAGAATTATTTTTTAAAAACATTGCTGGATCTATTCACAGTGGGGGTTTAACAGTGCAACATATCATATTTAAGCAATAGAAGAAGGAGAAGTTTGTGTTATCGTGAAATAACATCACAGCTGTGATTTGGTCGTGAAAACACACAATCTCACGGTTTCTATTACTTTTATACTACAGTTAAATGAATAAAGTAATAAATTAAAAAATTGGCCTGTGACTGTGTCATTTAATATGGTTTAATGTTTGCAGTTCCTTCCGCCAAATTATAGTTCCTTAACAAGCAGCTTGTTGCTACGTCAGAGTAATGAACTCGCTCACAGCCGGCAGTTCGTTCTCCAGCTCCACACAGAACAACTAATAGTTTGGGAATTTAGTGTAGTCTCATCTTCAGAGTCTGACCAAATTGGCTGTCAGTCAGATGTGATCTTAAAAGTATACATTTTCTGTTTGTGCGCAAAGTGAGACGTAAAAATGGCTTGAGCGTCTCCTACAGCTGTCAAAGTCGTTGCTTAGCAACGGTGTCTCAGTGGAGTGATACAGTGCTTGTGAAAAACCTGTGATGTAATGGTGAAATATCAGGACAGTTAGAACACTTCTCAACCAGTCAGCTTGTGTGGCCGGAACTAACGGTTTTATAAAACATTATATCATTGTATCAGGGCTAACATATTAGCTTATTGACTAGTGCCTTATAAAGCAAATGCTGCTAAGAAACCAGCCTAAATGGGTCAAGCAAAATTCAATAGTGTCATTCGAAAGTCTCTATTATGTACTTTTGGGAGAATGAATGTTCTAATATTGAGTATGTTCTAGTAAGGTTGTAACTGAAAATGAGAACATTGACATTCACTCAGTGCATATTGTCAGGCACTCCTTATTTTTGCTGTATCAAAGAAAGTACTGAGTCGAGCCCTATCACATCAAATTATGAATTTTGTGAATTCTTCTATCTGTAATTTACAGTAGTGGAATATAGATAATAAAATCAATGATGTTTTGTAAAAACAAGATTTTTATATTTAAAAATACCTTGAAAAAGAAAAATATGGTCTAAAAGAATGTATAGTTTATTTATGTTTTTATAACTGATAAGAATTGATTCTAGTATTAGTAAATTAATGTAGTTTAATCAGAACATCTAGGTCCATTTTTACAACCAAACACAACACAATGTTTTCTGACAACGTGTTAAGAGTATCTGATGAAATGCAGGCCAGAAGAAAATTCTTACCTACAACAGGTGAGGTGATTTGAATGGAGTGTGTTGTTTGCTCTTTAGCCTGCTTGCTGGAGCTGAATCTTACTTTGTAAGGCGCTCTGCCCTCCCTCAGTTATTGTTAAATATGGTCTGTTGGTGGTCTTGTGGCTTGTGAGACATTTATGTAGCCCATATGCTGCCTCTGCTTCACATGGCCTACTTCCTTCTGTAGAAACTACACTTTGCCCTATTTCTTTAAAGAAAAAAACTTTACTGTGTCATTAGATGTCTCGAGACAATAAGTACCATAACTGTTCAAACAAAGTTTACCAGGCTAATTCGACCCCGTATAAACAGTATAAAACATCACTGCTGTCGGAAGAAAACCTCGCATCTCCGTTTTTGTTATTTTTCAGTTTTTGACATAATATGAAATCGCCTGTTGCTCTTTACATTGGGGGTAAATTTCATGAAAAATGGATCAAAAGAAATGGCCCAAAATGACTTGGAACAAATTCTGGTTCCTTTGACTTACATTAAAAGTAAAGCAGGTTTTTTTCTTCTCCTGTGAAGTTACCATTTTGGAGACACAAGGTTTTGTTCTGACAACAGCGGTATGCTAAACGTAGCACATTGTGGTGCCTTCTGCAGCTCATACAGTGACTATTGATTTATTTTGATTAAGGAATCAACATAGTTCAGCAAAAAAACCCAATTTCCATCCTTTGCCTCAGATCTAGCTGATCAGCCAAGACATGTTTGGTTTCTGAAGTTTACTTCTTTAGTTTGACGTTGGAGCTACAAGGCTAGCTAATGATGGAAGCTTGTTGCTAATTAGCATGATGCTAAACCATCACACTTGCCTCAAACCAAGTGGAGTCGTTCAGTAATCTTCTCTAATAGTTTTGATTATGTGGTTTCTGAAACTGTACGATTATTTATAAACATGGACTAAATCTAGGCTTCAAGGTTCTGTTTTTAGCAATGCTAATGTCAAATTAGGAACCACATAAACAAGACTGTCAGAGATAAATAACACCTTTCTCAGGCAAATTTGTATGATTTAGCACAATGCTAACTAGTGCTCGTCGATATGTTAGCTACATTCCAGTATACCAGGTAGCTGGCCACTGTTAGCCAGGCAAAGCAGCCGGCCCACTGGCTTTTTATTCAGTGTTTTACGGACAGCCAAAAGTGGTTAAGCAAAGTTTTACTTCTACTTTTACTTCCTACTTTACTGCCACTTTTAATCACACTTGATTTTCCTGATCACGTCAGCAGACCAATATATGCATGCTATCTGGGACTAGCCTCATAGTTGCGGTGCTGAAACTAAAAAAGCATTCTTTAGACCAGAGGTTACCAATAGGTGGACCGTGGTCTGAGTCTGGACCCAGATGCTGTCCTACGTGGACCTGGACCTATAATCGATAAACTATGGAGAACTATTTATTTTCGACGGGGTGGTCCTATTTTAATCGGTCTAACTTTTCTAGTCATTACAGTACAGCTATAGCGGCCTGGGAGACTCACAGACCAATCACATGCATTGTAAATATCACACATGATGCTACTCAGCCAATCAGACCTGTGCATTAGGATCAGCACTGAGACTGGAGTGGGTGACGCTCACACAGGGGAGGGACGGGGTGAGAAACAGCAGTCAGATAAGAAAATGAGTCAGAATGTTTTACATGTCGTGCTCTAACAAGAGAAAACTGACAATAAGTGTTATTGAAATATCTTTATTTGATTTGACATTCAGTTGTTGACTGTATATGATGTTGATATTCCTACTATGCTACTTCAGTAAACACTGAATCGTGATGCAAGTTAGACATTATGATGTTCTGGACGTTTGCTTGAGGAAGATTTCTCTAACTAGACCTTACTGAATTTTAATTAAAGACCCCTGCACATTCGATTTGTATCACTTTTTAATATTTTTGTAGTAAAGGGACTTAATAGACTATTCTAAATAGATTAAATAAACTAGAGACTTATGTGTCCTTAGGAGTACAGACGTGAAGCAGTTCAGAGCAGATTTGCCTTGGAATTAAAATAATACTGTATTGGCCTTGAGTAAATGGCTCTTTCTCTCCTGTTGACTTCAAAGCCTCATTTCTGCACAGGCCTTGAATTCATAATCACCTGGCTAGCGGCAGCTAGAGCTAGCCCGAGCCATTTGAGTTTCTTTCTGACTTGTGAAGATGGCACAAAGAAGTGATCACAGCCCTTTATTGCTGTTCTGGAGGCATTACGCTTTGAGGCTAATTCAACAGCCTCAGCTTTCGACATTAATGGTAAATGAAGTAGGACGTTTCTTTGAATTGTGCTGCTATTCTTGCACAATGAGAGCAATACTGTGAATATACAGTGTGCTGTCAGTGTCGGCACACTGACTAATGAGCTTGTTTTGACTTAATATATTTACATCTTTCATGGACTTTTAAGGTTGTCCTGAATTCAGTCTTTTTAAAAATAACTGTAAGGTACAGTTGGTGTTGTTTACACATGCCAACTTAACTTTTTAGAGCTAACACTAAAGTTTCTGCAAGTAAACCTGAACAGGTCAGGTTACAGAGGCATATTCACATAAAGACTTGCCTCAGAGATGATGTGGTAGGCATGTGGGACGTGTGGGCGTTGAGGGAGGCTGCAGCACCCCACACGTTTTAATTGTTTAAGTGCAACCACATAGTAAAGACTTATGTGCTTCTTTTAGGGTGGAATGTATTTATTATTTTTCTGTTATATTTATATGCAGTAACACTGTTAAGTTGTTAACGCTGTATTTTCATTACAACAAGCCAAACTGCTTTCCTCACCAAAAAGGAAAAAAGTATGAATTTAATTCCATAATGCCACACATGTCCATTCAATCAAATTGAGTAGAGTCAGTATACACATACTTTGTTACCTCAATTTATTTAAAAACCATGTATGTCTAATGTTAACACCAACTTTAATAATACTAATATGTGTATATCACTATTAATTATGTAATATTAATACCAATTTTATTAATTTTGATATCAATATTATGCAATGTGCTATACAGTTACAGTCAAAATGACCATAAGGTTTAACATATTTAACAAATAATTAAACAGAAGCCTCAACAACTAACTCTAATATCAGATGTTTGAGTGTTCAGTGTGTCACTCTTTACCTTTATTCCAGCTTCCATTCTTTTCAGGAGACTCACTTTCAGTTTCTCGAGTAAAGTCTGCAGACACGCCTCCAAAGTTCAGTCTTAGAAGTTGGTTGATCATTTTCTGAAGTAATCAAACACATTCAGTGATGTTGAGGTCTGGACTGGTGGTCAGTCCAATGTTCAGTTTCTTTATTTGATGTGTCCGTCTCCTTTTCTCAGTGAGGTTCTTCTTGAACAGCTGCACATCCTTTCAGACCCATAGTGCTGAGCCATCTTCTCACAGTGGAAGGATGGACAGAAACTCCTGTGGATGTTTTCAGATCTGAAGCAGCTTGACTTTCTCATCTCTCAAAGATGGAAGCATTAAGTGCTGTTCATCTGATGGGGACAGTTTTGGTGTTTTGTCACGTCTTCCAGGTGGTTGTTAGGAGCCCCAGTTTCTCTGTAGCTTTTGATCATTTCTTGTACTCCCATTTTGGAAACTCCTGTTTTTTCACTTATTTTCATTTGATTTCACTTTCCTTATGCAAGTGGATTATTTTATGTCTAATCTCTGCTGAAAAGTCTCCTGAAAAAGTAGCATTAGCATCACGACCTACATAATAACACAGGTGTGTATATGTTAATGCCCAATTCATTAATAGCAACACATGCAAAGTCAAAAAGCAATTATTTCCTGGATAGTAAGTCCATTTAGTTGCTGGTCAGTCTATTCACTGAGCCTCCACTATGACCTGCTATTTAACAGCTGCATGTTAAAATTTGTCCTTGTGTGCAGGATCATTGATGAATCACCTGTCTCTCTACATTAGATCATCCATTAAAGGGGAATTCTATCATTCTTTAAAAAAAAGATGTAAAAAAGATGTAAACCCAGTCATTCAGAGTGGTTTGGTGTGAAATGCTCCGTTCAATCGTGGTGATAGGAACCAGACGTCCACCTCTAAAAGCTCCCTCACAGGACATTATTACATGAAATGGTTATGAATTCACGGCCTGATGTCTGAGACACTGTTTTATGATAGTTTTGAGAAGATTTGTCCTTTCTAAGCGTTGAGAGACACCACTGTAAAGAAATCTGAACCATTTCACACAAATCAAATTCGAATCACTCTGTTTACATCTCAATGATTTAATTATGCAGAAATTTTGGTGTAATTGCCCTTTAATTGTGAAGTGAGGAGGTTTTCTGCAGAAGTAGTTGGAGACTGCACTGCTGCTAGTCTTCAGGCCAGGGGATTCATTTCCCTGTAATTGAATAAAGAAGCTCTTAGTGACTGTGATAGCAACTCGGTGACCTCAGAGAGGAAGTTTATTTAAAAAAAACACAGTGTGCGTCTAAAGGCCTGCTGCTGTTTTAATATGATGGACAAGCTGCTGTTCAGACTGAAAAGACTGCATTCTTACAGTTTTAACACATTTACAGCATTTATCCAGAGCGACTTACACAGGTAGGCGAAGGTGGTGTTAGGAGTCTTGCCCAAGGACTCTTATTGTTACAGTGTAGGGTGCTTGCAGGGATTGAACCACAGTCTACAGCATAGAAGGCAAAGGTGTTACCCACTACACTACACCAACCACCTTTAGGAACACCCCGTCCTCCCAAATTACATCTGTGTTGAGTGTAAATAAGTAAACACATCCTCTACAGAGAACACACTTCTGTACATTTTAATGCACAATTACTGTTTATTTACTGAATTTAACATACTGGACAGTGCATAACCTGTGCAAAAGTTTTGGCACGTTTTATTTTTCCCAGTGTGTTAAATTTAGGAAATAAACAGTAATTGTGCATGACTGTGCAGAAGTGTGTTCGCTGTAGAAGTGTTTACTTATTTTCATTTTAAAAAGTCAACAAAGCATCATTTGACCAAGGGTGTACAGACTTTTGCACAAAACTGTGTATGTAGTTCTTCAGCAATGTTTGGTCCAGTATCTCATTTTCTTTATAATGCACATCATCACTGATGCATATATCATCTCTAAATGTGTACCTCACAAGAGAAGGAAAAACACATTTTTAATGTAAATGTAATACAACCCCAATTCCAGTGAAGTTGGGACGTTGTGTAAAACATAAATAAAAACAGAAGACGATGATTTGCAAATCCTTTTCAATCTATATTCAGTTGAATACACTACAAAGACAAGATATTTAATGTTCAAACGGATAAACTTTATTGTTTTTTGCAAATATTCACTCATATTGAATTTGATACCTGCAACACGTTCCAAAGAAGTTTACCACTTTGTTACACCACCTTTCCTTTTAACAACACTCAATAAGTGTTTGGGAACTGAGGACACTAATTGTTGGAGCTTTGTAGGTGGAATTCTTTCCCATTCTTGCTTGATGTACAACTTCAGTTGCTCAACAGTCCGGGGTCTCCGTTGTCATATTTTGCGCTTCATAATGCGCCACACATTTTCAATGGGAGACAGGTCTGGACTGCAGGCAGGCCAGTCTAGTACCCGCACTCTTTTACTATGAAGCCACAATGTTGCAACACAATTGTCTTGCTGAAATAAACAGGACATCCCTGAAAAAGACGTTGCTTGGATGGCAGCAGATGTTGCTCCAAAACCTGTATGTACCTTTCAGCATTAATGGTGCCTTCACAGATGTGCAAGTTACCCATGCCATGGGCACTAACACCCCCCCACACCATCAGAGATGCTGGCTTTTGAACTTTGCGCTAATAACAATCCGGACAGTCCTTTTCCTCTTTGGCCCGGAGGACACGACGTCCATGATTTGCAAAATCAATTTGAAATGTGGACTCGTCAGACCACAGGACACTTTTCCACTTTGCGTCAGTCCATCTCAGATGAGCTCAGGCCCAGAGAAGCCGGCAGCGTTTCTGGGTGTTGTTGATATCTGGCTTTCGCTTTGCATGGCAGAGTTTTAACTTGCACTTGTAGATGGAGCGACGAACTGTGTTCACTGACAGTGGTTTTCTGAAGTGTCCCTGAGCCCATGTGGTAATATCCGTTACAGAA
Organism: Pygocentrus nattereri; assembly: GCF_015220715.1. NCBI lineage: Eukaryota > Metazoa > Chordata > Actinopteri > Characiformes > Serrasalmidae > Pygocentrus > Pygocentrus nattereri. The sequence goes on along the minus strand of NC_051233.1, from coordinate 7,889,402 downwards.
TGATGTGGGTTTTTAATGCAGTGCCGCCTGAGGGATCAAAGGTCACGGGCATTCAATGTTGGTTTTCTGCCTTGCCGCTTACTTGCAGAGATTTCTCCATCCTTGCTTGTGAACGACTGAGCCTTTCAGGGATGCTCCCTTTATACCCAATCTCACTCACCTGTTTCCAAGTAACCTGTTCACCTATGGAATGTTCCAAACAGGTGTTTTTTGAGCATTCCTCAACTTTCCCAGTCTTTTGTTGCCCCTGTCCCAATTTCTTTGGAATGTGTTGCAGGCATCAAATTCAAAATGAAGTGAATTTTTTGCAAAAAAACAATAAAGTTTATCCAGTTGAACATTAAATATCTTGTCTTTTTAGTGCATTCAATTGAATATAGGTTGAAAAGGATTTGCAAATCATTGCATTCTGTTTTTATTTATGTTTCACACAACTTCCCAAATTCAGTCACTTCATTGGAATTGGGGTTGTACAAAGGGGAAGTCTTTCATAATATCTGCATAATAACTTTAAATTTGCCAGCATTCATACTTCATCACTTCTCAAAACATGTAAGATCTGAAAGTTTGACGGACGTCACAACAGAAACTAAGAGAGGCAGGAATTTCTCAGAATTTTACAGTCAATTAACAGGCTGCTCATTATTACTTTCTTAGCAACTCCTAGAGTGAATTAAGCAATTTCTAGAACACTTTTATTTGTGTGTTGTACAGCATCTTGTGCCCAACCCTTTGGGTTTATAATGTGTGTATTTTCTTTTGCTATTAATAACTCAATAACAATTCTATTTAAAAGGGGAATTCCGCTGATTTTCAAATTTCTGTATAATTACATGGTTAAAATGTGGAGAAAAGTCATTGAGTGGTTTGATGTGAAACATACAGAGTCAGAACTGTTAGAACGTTGTTTTTATGTTAGTTTTAAGAAGATTTTGGCCTAAAACACATTTTTTAAGCTAGTCAGGGTGGAGAGGTTCTTTACAGTGGTGGTGATAGGAACCAGGAGTTGCCATGACTACAACACAAATATGGACATTTGCTTTACTGTCCAAAATCACCAGTGAACCTACACAAATCTTCTGAAATGTTGATGGTGATAAAACTGTTGAAAATCTAAAAAAAAAAAAAAAAAAAACTAGACATAGACTATTTTGCCTATTAATTGTTTCTTATAATATTTGAGTATGTGGCCATAAAACCCACTAGACTTTAAAAATACATTTAAAACCTTTTCAAAACTTTAAAACATGCAAGAACTTTCTGTGAGGGAGCTTTTAGTGGTGGACGTATGGTTCCCATCAACACTACTGTGAACAATTCCGACTTGGTAAGCAAAATGATGATATATCTTAATCATTTAATTACACAGAAATGAGTGAAATTCACCTTTAAAATGATAAGTTTGTTTGTATTAAACAAGCTTGTTTTGTATTAAAAGCATGAGGAGCATAGGCATACTAAAACTTGCTCCACTGTGGAATAAATGCTTGAGTTTTTTCCTGGTCTTGTGGTTTCTCCTGATCAGACTGCGCAGTCTGCTCTTTCGTGCTGATCCGCAGGCTCTGGAAGAAAGGTCACTGTTTTCCTGCAGTCGCTGTATCGATCTCCAGACGGGCCGGGCCTTCCTGGAGCAGTGTAACTGGCTGTGTGCTGATGTCTCTGCTGAGCTGTGGACTCCACTGTAGTTACCGGGGGGTCAGGCTTTTGTTGGATGAGGTCGTCAGAAACAGCTGGCGCTAAAGACTTGAGTATTTTTGCGCCGTGCCGTGTGATAGCTAATACTTCTCTATTGTTACAGTGATTTGCAAGGCTAGTCGGATGATCTTGGAAGCTTAGAAAAGATACAAGCCCCTTCTACAAAGGCAGCGATGTTCTTCCAACAAAAGATGGCTTTAATTCCCGTCCTCTAACCCCCGAAACCCCAGCCATAAAAAACACAGCACAGCCGCTATGCTATCTTTAACCTGACCCGAAGTGGCTAAATATAAAAAAGCATCTCTTGCCTTCGGCAACTTCTGCTCCACTGAGTTTGTTCTCGCCGATTTGTCATGATTACCAAGAATCCATGACTCGCTGAACTTTAGTGCAGCTTTATGCTGATTTCTCCTGCTTCTCTCTGCTCCTCTTTTATAGAGCGCCTCGCAAGGCCTGAGTGATGATCATAATTATTAGGGATGCTCTGGGTCGATATTTTGCTGTACTTTAATCCGTTGATGGTGATACACACATATTCGTAAGCTGTAGAAATTGAGACTCTCCTAGATTACCATAATGGAGACATATGACATTTATTTCTGAGCTAAAAGTAATGAATAAAATGAAAACAAACATCAAACATCAAGTATCAGTCAAATCCAAACATGTTTAATGCCGATGCATTTCTTTAAAAAAACGGCTATCTGCTGGTACAGATTGTCTCTGTGTTATTGTCTCTGTTTATCTAGCCAACTTTGTTCAGTCTAACCCTGGATTTTCTTTTCCACATCAGTGGGCTATATCATCATGGCAGCTTCGCAAAGCTCAATGCCTTACCTTCTCTGGAGCCAGTTAGGTTTATGATTTCGTATCTTAAACAGCTGTTGAATCTGTCATGGTTGATCTTCAGACCAATTAGAGCTGAGAATCTGATGAGTCAGAGCTGATCTTCTGATGAGTCTGGGTTGACCTTCTGACCAGTCAGGGTTGACCTTCTGACCAGTCAGGGTTGAGCTTCTGATCAGTCAGGGCTGATCTTTAGACCAGTCAGAGTTGAACTTATGATCAGTCAGGATTGAGCACCTGATAAGTCAGGCTGAGCTTTTGACCATTCAGGGCTCGTCCTCTGACCAATCAGAGCTGAGCTTACCAAATCAGATCTTCTAAGCAGTCAAGGCTGATATTCTTAACAATCAGATTTGATCTTCTGACCAGTGGGTTGACCAGACTGGGTTGACTTCTGACCAATCAGTACGAACCTCTGACCAATCAGGGTTGATCATCTGCACATGCATTAGGATTAATGACAGTCTGAGTATCTAAACCTGATTAATTACAGCCTCAGTATTAAATCTAAAAAATAAGTTTTCTTTGGTCTGTTTTGCCTCATGATGACCTGCATTTAGACCAAAACCTTCTCAAAACTACCATAAAACAATGTCTCGGTCATCAGGCAGTGTTTTCATAACCATTTCACGTAAGAACTTTCTGTGAAGTATTTTTTATTTTTATTTTTAAGAGGCCCTTTTTCTAGAGAGCTTTCTTATTCCTGTCCCCACCATGATGAACTGACTGGGTAAATTACTTTAGAATTTTCCATCAAACCACTCTGAATAACTTTGTCTACATCTAAACCACTGAATTATACAGAAATTTTGAATTGATGGAATTCCCCTTTAAACAAGCTGACATAGTATTAGTGTAATCGTATATTGTGAAAAATATTTTGTCATAACGTTTTCAGTGTATCGTCCAGCCACACTCATTGTTTCTGTCCTGTAGGTCCAGCTGGGAGCTTCCTGACCTGCGAGATGGGAAGATTCAGGCCATCAGTGACTCAGATGGAGTTAATTACCCCTGGTACGGCAACACCACAGAAACGTGCACCATTGTGGGTCCAACAAAGAAGGACACCAAATTCACCGTCAGCATGAACGACAACTTCTACCCGAGCGTGACTTGGGGCGTCCCAGTTAGCGACAGCAATGCTCCGATGCTCAGCAGCATCTGGAGGGACCAGAGCTTCACCACGTGGCTGGTGGCCATCAACCAGGCGTCTGGAGAGACTCTGGTGCTGCAGACGGTGCGCTGGAGAATGCAGCTGCACATTGAGGTGGACCCGGAGAAGCCGCTGGGGAAAAGAGCCAGGCTGTGCGAGCCAGTCGCTCAGGAACAGCCACAAGTGCTGGTCAAAAATGAGCCCATCCCACCAAACGCCATGGTCAAGCCCAATGCCAACGACGCTCAAGTCCTAATGTGGAGGCCCAGGACTGGGGAGCCAGTGGTGGTCATCCCACCCAAGTACTGAGAGAGATTTTGAGATATTTTTTTTTGTTGTTGTTGCATTTTCTTAAGAAGTTAAAACCACAAGTAATAGTCTGGATTGTCTTGCTCCCCTGGAAATGTGAAAAAGGAGCTTAAGAAAAAAGTGCAACCTTTCTACCTTCAAAAATGACTCGGGAACCACTGTGCTAAATCATTGCAAAAAGAAAAAAAAATACACTGGCTATTTTCTTTCTTTTTTTTCCCCCCAATTTTTGATGATGACCGGGACTGGGTGTGCAAGTGTTTTTTGATAGCATTGCAGCCATATATGAGAATGTGGCATAATTAGTATGTGTGCGCTGGAAACAGCAGTTGTATTTATTTATTTGGGTGGGTTATGTATTGCTAAAGGCACCTTTTTGTGCTTATGAGTGAGGAAAAAAAATATGAGTGCAGAATGACACTTGTTTTTGTTTGTGGAATTTTTTAAAACATCCAAGACATTTGATCCATGCTGCCTTAAGTTTACATTGCTTTTCACAAACTTTGCAAACTGTTTAGCCTTAAAATGATGTGCAATGCAGTAAACTACAGAAGCCTGTTCCAGCCAGATACAGGAGAAAAATATCCTTTTCTGTTTCTGGCAGCAGTTTGTCAAAAATTTTAATCACTTACATTCTCAGAGTATTCGTGTAGTATCTCCAAACAATTGAACTTATTAACTTAATTAACTTATTCATTCAAAATTTGTACTTTTTATCTCAAATATTGACTGAAATACTTATAGTATCCTAAAATATGGAATGACTATGCTGAAACAATGAGTTATTATATTTTTTAAAAGTAATTATTTCGAGATACTGTAAATATTTCAAGAGAATAAATATTTATTTTGAGATATTGAGCCAATATTTCAAGAATTTTTTTTCCCAGATACAAAGTCATATTTAAAGACACAAACTCGATATTTCAAGATGTCACACATTTGGAATATTAAGTCAAAATTTTGAGACATGTCATTTGAAGAAAAGTAATTATTCTGAAACACAATTCAAGAGGAGTCAATATTATGAGATAATAAGTCCATATTTTGAGAAAGTAACATAGTTTGAAGAAAAGTCACTATTGTCATATCTTAAGTTGTTATTTTATGTCAAGTTGTTATTTTACGTAGTAAGTCAAAAATATTTGAGAAAATAAGTGATTATTTTGAGATATGTCAGTTTTAAAATTAAATCACTATTTCGAGACTAAATTTTGACAAACTACTACCAACAAACAGAAATGGAGAAAAAAAAAGGTGTTTTTTTTCTCATCTACCTGGATAGGAATGGGCTTCTATAGAAAACCCTCATCTACCCACTCATGATGTGTGGTAGTCTACTTGTGTGATGGGGCGAGTGTCCCTTTTTTTCCTTTTAATAGCTCCTTCCCCCATTCCCCTCTTCTTAAAGCAGAGATGATCTGTGGTTTTATAACTAGATAAATGAGTAAGAAGAGACATTGTTGGGGATAGGATTGGGATCCCATTTGGTACAAATGCCAAATTGTAGGCTTCAAAGATGAGGCAGCGTGAAGGAAACTTCATCAGCTTCATTAGTGCTTTCAAAATAAACACAATGTTCTCTTGAAATCAACAGAACAAGGCACATCGTCAGCGATTAACTATCAACTAGGAAGATAAAGAGAGATTTCAGCTGCGCTCTCATTCGGCTCAAACCAATTTAGACTACTGCTGTCAGCCAGACGTCGCACACTTCAGGAGGGACCCACGTGAATCACTCTGAGGACGTTGAAGAGAGTCTTCTGAAGCCACTCATCCAGAAACCTCAACCATCTTCCTCTTTCTCAGTCTTCAGAAGCAGCTGATCTGGTTGCACCTCACCAATATGGAGTAGAGCTTATATTTGACATAATGTGAAGATATTCAAGGTACAAAAGCAGTATTTAAAATGACATTAACAACAACAACAGCACAGCAACGGAACGCAGGCCACAAGTACATTTCTTTCAAGCTATTAGCAATGCAACGTCTGAACTGATGTATTTCTCAAACTTGGAAATGTGCAAAAATGATGAAAAATGTTGGAAAAAAAGAGTCTATTTTCAAATACACCCCGTCTGTCTTCTGTCTCGTTTTCCTTCCCCTCCATCACGCATTCGCTCCCCTCTGACACAAGTGTCCCACACTGAATCCTGAAGAGATAGTCAATCAATACGTTCATTAAAAATTGAGGCACAGTGGCAGACTAGGAGAGTCGAGATGTATTTAACAGCTGAGCGCTAAAACAGCACTCCCTTTAGAGGCTAGCTGTCGTTAGTCATTTTAGCCTAGGTGCTAAGAGAGGTTTCTGCTGAGAGACTTGTGATCTTGAGAAATATTTCACCCAAAAAATGTTAAAGTAATGCTTTTTGGCTATAAAATTAGTGAACACTTGCACAATTTTCCCCTATTATTCTAAATGTAGTCAAGGTTGTTTGGTTTGCTTTAGTTTTGCCCTGGGGCTGCAGGGCTAATGCTAGCTAATGCAACTAGTGCTGTTAGCAATTAGCATGCTGTGTGCAGGCCTGAGTGATGATACACTGCCCTCAAACCACACTAAATTGTTAAGTAATCTCTAAAAGACTTGTTTATGTGGTTTCTAACACTGAATGACATACTGTTATCTTTAGAAAAGAGCAAAAGTACATTAGCAGAGCTAAAGACAGGAACAGCAGCTCATAGGGAAATTAAAGCTGTACTTTTGTGTTACTGAGTGCTATTAACTTCAGCATGTTAGCATTTTTAAGTTCTCTTTGGTGGGCTCCCTGAGCCTTTCATTTTCTAATTGAAATTTTCAGTTTCAGGAAACATCCGTATTTTCGCTGGGCACTTTGTCCCCCAGGCCCTGGGCTCCCTTTCTTTGTAATTTTGGAAACAGCTATATGTTCCTAGGGTCCTATATTCCCAGAGGCATACATTCTCAAAGAACTATATTCTCAGAAGTCTATATTCCTAGGATCCAATATTACTGCGGTCCTATATTCTCAAAAGGTCTGTATTCCCATGGTCCTATATTCACAAAGGTATATATTCCCATGATCCTGTATTCTCAAATGCCTATATTCCTATGGTCCTATATTCTCAAAGACCTATACTCCCAGGGTCCTATTTTTCCCAAGGCCTATCCTATATTCCCATGGTTTTATATTCCCAAAGGTCTATATTCCTATGGTCTTAATTTCCCAAAGGCCTATATTCCCAAGGTCCTATTTTCCCTAAGAACTATATTCTCAGAGGTCTATATTCCTAGGGTCCTATATTCCTAGGATCCTATATTACTAGTTTTAACTTCCCAAATGCCTGTATTCTTAAGTTCATATTTTCCCTAAGGCCTATATTCCCAGTCCTACATTTCCAGGGTTCTATTTTCCCAAAGACCTATATTCCCAGAGTCCTATATTTCCAAAATCCTATTTTCACATGGTCCTACATTCCTTCATTGAAATTTCATGATAAACAGCTCTACGTTCCCATGCTGCTATGAATTGCTCAGGTTTGTGGGCTAAACATCACTTTCACCAAAATAAACATTCTTATCAGCACTAAAGCTCATCTTGAAAGACTTTGCCAAAGGTCCATTATGGTTTAATGAAGCAAATGAGCTTGTGTTTAGACACGGATTTAGTCGTAAACTAAAATGGATTTTTAATGGAGAATCCATTCTGCACTGCTTTGCATTTACACTCACTAGACTTAACCCATGCCTGGCTTTAAAGATGTCCATGCAAATCTTTTAACGGGATGGGGTGAATCTATTCAAAAGTATTTGAACAATGAAGCAATGAAATAGTGTGCAAATACAAAGACCAGCCTTCATTTAATTTCCAGTCAAAATGCCCATTAAGTACAAGTTTGCATAAAAGAAGTCAAAGGAAAATAAGTGGAGTTTTCTGTCAAAAAGTCCAGACCTCAACATCACTGAATGTGTTTGATTACTTCAGAAAATGATCAACCAGCTTCTAAGACTGAACTGTGGAGGTGTGTCTGCAGATTTACTTGAGAAGCTGAAAGTGAGTCTCCTGAAAAGAATGGAAGCTGTGATAAAGGTAGAGTGACACATTAAATACTGAAAAACTTGTTGAGGCTTTTGTGTAATTTTCTCTTAATTATGTGTTTTTTTCCCCTGAGGTTTGAAAAATTAGTAACTTTTTTAACTGGAAGGTCAATAAATAAAGGATGGTCTCTGACTTTTGCACACTATTGTAAGTAGCCCGAATATGGGGCGGAGGTAATGTTTCTGAATACACAGTAATGGTGTTGATAGAAAAATATACTGTAACTAAGAAACAAACAAAACAACAACAAAAAATGGCCCATCATGTGGTAATCTGATGAAATCACACATAGAGTTGGGGGGGACGGGTGGCTTGGATTTAGTATCAGGCTTTTTATCTCATGATTAAAGAACAGTAGCGTCATCAGGGCTGAAAAGGAATAAAGGAGGCACATTGTTTTTCTCTTCTCTCTCATCCTCATTTGGAGTGGCTCTCTGGAGAACCTTTGAATTCAGTTTAATTCACACAAGCTTTATTGCCATGACTGTATAAAGTTAAAGTGTTGCCACTGTCATACATCAGTGTATTAATCAGTCAACACCCACCGCTAACTGCACACAATGACAATTTTTATTATTTTGTATTAACCAGACAAAACAGAAACTGAAACCTCAGTGGTGAAGTGAGAGTGGTGTTAAGAAAAGAAGTATTATGGAGAGAAATTCCAATACCAAAACTTTAAACAATACCAAAACTTTATTAAATGTTTCAGTAGTGACTGTTTCAGTAGAGATACAGGTAGCTAATTTTGAGCAGAACTCAAAATATTAATCAGTAAATCAAATCATCAAAAATGAAAAAGTTACTTAAGTGCAGAAAATATGTTTCGATAATGACAACTCAAAGTTTCACATAGATTTTCAGACTTTGGAACACATTTACATTAAAACAAAGGGATCTAACTGCTCACCATGTGGCCATGAGGGACAGGGATGCAGTCTCCTGGTCTAAAATACAGGGGTGTGGCTAGAAGAAGGCTCCGCCTACAGACTAAAATTGTGTTTCAGTAGTGACGAAAACGTTGGGCAGCATTTTCTAAATAATGTTTTTTAATTAAAAAATTAAACGAATCTAAATCTTTCAGCTTCACTTCACCGTCAAAATATTTATATTATTTAAAAAGAAACCTTTAAATGTAAATATTATTTTCACAAGTGGGGGACAGATACAGTGCATCCGGAAAGTATTCACAGCGCTTCACTTTTTCCACATTTTGTTTTGTTACAGCCTTATTCCAAATTGAATTAAATTAATCTTTTTCCTCTAAATTCTACACAAAATACCCCATTGTGACCATGTGAAAAACGTTTTCTCGAGAGTTTTGAAAATTTATTAAAATTAAAAAACAAAGAAATCATATTTACATAAGTATTCACAGCCTTTGCTTAATACTTTGTAGAACCACCTTTGGCAGCAACTACAGCCTCAAGTCTTTTTGAATATGATGCCACAAGCTTGGCACACCTATCTTTAGGCAGTTTTGCCCATTCTTCTTTGCAGTACCTCTGAAGCTCCATCAGGTTGGATGGGAGACGTCTGTGCACAGCCATTTTCAGATCTCTCCAGAGATGTTCAATCGGATTCAAGTCTGGGCTCTGGCTGGGCCACTCCAGGACATTCACAGAGTGGTCCTGAAGCCACTGCTTTGAGATCTTGGCTGTGTGCTTCGGATCGTTGTCCTGCTGAAAAATGAACCGTCGCCCCAGTCTGAGGTCAAGAGCGCTCTGGAGCAGGTTTTTATCCAGGATGTCTCTGTACATTGCGGCATTCATCTTTCCCTCTATCCTGACTAGTCTGCCAGTTCCTGCTGCTGAGAAACATCCCCATAGCATGATACTGCCACCACCATGCTTGACTGTAGGGATGGTATTGGCCTCGTGATGAGCAGTGCCTGGTTTCCTCCAAACATGACGCCTGGCATTCACACCAAAGAGTTCAATCTTTGTCTCATCAGACCAGAGAATTTTGTTTCTCATGGTCTGAGAGTCCTTCAGGTGCCTTTTTGCAAATTCCAGACGGGCTGCCTTGTGCCTTTTACTAAGGAGTGGCTTTCGCCTGGCCACTCTGCCATACAGGCCTGATTGGTGGATTGCTGCAGAGATGGTTGTCCTTCTGCAAGGTTCTCCTCTCTCCACGGAGGAACGCTGGAGCTCTGACAGAGTGATCATTGGGTTCTTGGTCACCTCCCTGACCAAGGCCCTTCTCCCCCGATCGCTCAATTTAGACGGCCGGCCAGCTCTAGGAAGAGTCCTGGTGGTTCCGAACTTCTTCCATTTACGAATGATGGAGGCCACTGTGCTCATTGGGACCTTCAACGCAGCAGTAATTTTTCTGTATCCTTCCCCAGATTTGTGCCTCGAGACAATTTTGTCTCGGAGGTCTACAGACAATTCCTTTGACTTCATGCTTGGTGTTTGCGCTCTGACATGCAGTCAACTGTGGGACCTTATATAGACAGGTGTGTGCCTTTCCAAATCATGTCCAATCAACCACAGGTGGACTCCATTTAAGCTGTAGAAACATCTCAAGGATGATCAGTGGAAACAGGATGCACCTGAGCTCAATTTTGAGCTTCATGGCAAAGGCTGTGAATACTTATGTAAATATGATTTCTTTGTTTTTTAATTTTAATACATTTTCAAAACTCTCGAGAAAACTTTTTTCACATGGTCACAATGGGGTATTTTGTGTAGAATTTTGAGGAAAAAGATTAATATAATTAAATTTGGAATAAGGCTGTAACAAAACAAAATGTGGAAAAAGTGAAGCGCTGTGAATACTTTCCGGATGCACTGTACCTCCCAATAGAGAGTACCGTCATATACACCAATCAGGCATAACATTCTGACCACCTCCTTGTTTCTACACTCATTGCCCAGTTTATCAGCTCCACATACTGTATAGCTGCACTTTTTAGTTTCCATCTGTTTCTCTGATACTTTGTTATCCCCTTTTACCCTGTTCTTCAGTGGTCAGGACCCCCATGGACCCTCACAGAGCAAGTACTATTTGGGTGGTGGATCATTCTCAGCACTGCAGTAATACTGATGTGGTGGTGGTGGTGTTTTAGTGTGTGTTGCGCTGGTCTGAGTGGATCAGACACAGCAGTGCTCTGTGAGCATCAGTGTATATCTCCATATGCAACTGGCCTCAAGAGTTTACAGTGTTATTCTGATTGTTAACATACTTTAAACACGTGTTTGAGGCTCGATCTCCAACTAGCCGCTGTGTCTACTGCTATTATTAAGGAAAATCAACTACACGTGTTAACTGGCCGCTGTACGCTGCTCAAACTTCAGTAAATCAAGTGCAATATGTAATCAGCTGGATATATAACATCTCCACCCACATTTTTGCCTGATCCTCCCAAGTTTTCTGCAGCCCTCCCTCAAATACATATCGCTGCTGTCGGAACAAATGTCCATTTTTGATTTTTTGTAGTTTTTTTTTTTTTTAAGAATTTGAAAACGCCAACTACTCTTTACAACATGCTCAAATTTAACTGATGAACAGACCAACAGAATCACTACAAAATGACTGATTTCTAAAAATATCATTCAAAGTTCACATTTTTTCCCCCTTCTACTATAAAGTTACTTTTTAGAGATACAAGGTTTGCTCTGCCAGCAATGACTGTAATGGCTACTTTAAGACATCATTTACTCCCTTAAAACCTTAAAATCCCAGGCTTTCTCTCCTCAATTTGCTCCCTGACATATGCAATTTCACTCACTAGTTAGGACCCCCCCAATCACACTATACCACTAGAGCTTGGAGGGCAAAGGCTAGCACAGGCTTCCTCTGAGACCTGTGAAGCTCCACCGCATCTCTTCCAACTGCTGGACACTGGACAGTTGGATGCACTTGCAGGAGAACACTACCCATCAGATCTGTTGCATCAGCTAACTTATGCCTGCACTGGCTAGCATCGCGCCGAGTGACGGGGGGAGACGGGGGCCATCCTACCCACCCAGAGAGAGCGAGGCCAATTGTGCTTTCTTGGACTCCCAGCCACAGATGGCTGTAGCATCACCAGGGATTGAACTAATGATCTCCTGATGATAAAGCTAATCCCAGGCTTATTACATACTCAGCCTTATTAACCCTCCTGTCCTCTTCACCTCCCGCCCCTTACTTTAGTGTTCCTGGTCAAAATTGACTGGTCTGTTTTAACTGCTCTTAAATTAGCACAAAAAATATTTTCACCACCATATTTTTATTCAACATTCTTTAGTCTCAAAGTAGTGTTTAACCTGAATTTATAGAATTAGACATAAAATAACTGCAGTGCAAATACAAATAGAGTGAGTGAGTTGGGGGGAGGTGTGTATGAGGATGTTCTCTGTCTGATGGATGAATATAGTCTGGAATACCCATTCATTTCCTATGGCAGTCACTTTTGACCGGGAACCCCACAGGTGTAACAACTGATTGATTAAACACTCAAAATTCAATGATCAGGTGATCATCACTTTTATATGTTCAAGTGCATAGTGTGGAGGATATCATAAGGCATTGAGGTGATCAGATGTAAAACACAATATTTATGAGAGATTTGACCCGAACCCTACAGGAAGGTTAATAAGTAACTACAAGGGCTTCAATGCAGGACTTGTAAGGAGTTAATGTTCACATGATGCTGGATGTACAGGCGTCACTGAAGGCTTATAGATCTATTATAATAAGTGCCTCGTTATCGACAGGATCTAATGGGATGTTTGCACTAGATGGATCACTTTGCCAGTCTGGTGAGTCAGAGGAGAAATAATAATAATAATAATAAAAAAAAGAAGTCTAATGGATTGAGTGTTTGGAAGCACCGCAGCTGTGGCTGTGGGTAGCCAGCAATGCAATGCAGCCTGATATAAAAATTTGTGATTTGTCTTTGCTTTCAAAGGCTGTGGGGGTGTTATATATTCCTGAAGCCATACGGTGAAGTTATAGTGAACATAGAGCCGATGCTGATGTGGGAAATTCACTCTTGCTGATAAGAGTGAAGCAGGAGAGCCTGAGCAGTCCAGTGAAAGACCTAGAGCTGCCAGGCTGCAGAGGAACGGACTGTCAGACTGGTTTTAGATCCAGAGATGTTCCCCGAGCTGCCGCGTTAGCCAGCAGCTGCCACGACACATCAGATTTACAAGACAACTTTGGTCAGCCTTAACCAGAGCCTGCAGTGTTTGTGTCTGAGATATGACACGAGCTGCTGTGATGGCTTTGATTGCGCTGCTGGAGAGTGCTGGTCTCTTTCTGATGTGAGCTGTGCGAGTCAGTAAAGCACAGACAGTGCAGTACACAGCCAGACCCAGAGCCCAGGAGGGCAGATCCATACATTTTGCAAAATGTCTAATTCAATGTATAATTCAATGGTTAGGATGTACAAGTCAGAAATGTCTAATTGTAGAGACATTTATTTACTATCCAAGTGAACCTACATGTCTCTGAGTTTTCATATGGAATATTGATTATGGAAAAATAATGAATAATCTGAAAATAACACATTTTCTTCGGGGACTATTTTGCCTCACAACACCCTGCATGTATCCCTCCATCATGAATGGATTTTAAAAATATGTTTTAGGCCAATAGCCTCTCAAAACTATTGTAAAACAATATGTCAGGCATCCAGCAACGTAGGAAATAACCAGCTCATGTAATAACTTTCCATGAGGGAGATTTCAGAGGTGGACGTCTGGCTCCTATCACCACCACTGTGAGATTTAATTGAGTGTTCTATATAGAGCCATTTTCTTTACTAAAGAACCCTTGAAGAACCAAGTGTGTAGGCTATCTTGTCACTGTTTTATAAAAGCAATCATCCTCTTGAGGCCATGCATTACCGTGATTTTACTCCACTTCACATCATGCCTAACAACACCCCCTGACGTCCATAAAATCACTGTAATGTGTTGCCTCATTCACAGTTTACCAGGACAGTTTGGCGACCAGCTCAGACTGATGGTGTTTCAACAAAGCCTGAGATTCAGAATTCAGCTTATTAGCTATTCAATGACATGTAATTACGCCAAACATCACATGCTTCGTTCATCATCTTCGACTTTTGATCGATAATGCTTGCCAAGGTTAATAGTGCCCGTGACAGAAGAATACAGCAGGCCATGGGTGTCATCGCTTTGACTTTCTGGAACGCAGAGGACAAGAGGAAGCGAAAGAAGTGACAGAAAGAACGAAAAAAAAAGCCAGTCAAGCAAATGCACAAGAAGAAAGGAGGAAATGAAAGAGAGCAAAAAGGATGTGAGCATATCTGCGGTTGGGTGAGATCACGCAAGCGAGAAAGAGTGAAAGAGGCGGAAAAAGAAACTGCTGAGAAGGAAGAGAGAGCAAGAAACAGAGAGAAGGCAGAGAAAGCTGGCAGAAGTAAGCTTTGGTGGATTATTAATGATGGCGACTAGGGATTCAGTCTTGTATGCTTGCACTTTTCAGCCACTGGGGACTCATAAATCAATAGTCTGATGCACATTGCTCTCTAGAACACTGTTTTCTTCACAGATAATGATCAGCCCCTGCAGCCATGCATATAGAAAAATCCACACTGTCCACACTGATCTTGGCTGCTCTGATTTGATCCAGCTACAGCACTTATGTTATCAAAGATCACAGAGAAATTTGGCCAGAAATCCAATTTATACAGTTCCTCCCCCTTTAACCTCAAAGGTTATCAACGATCTAAGACGTCTTTTGTGCCTGAAAGTTTCTTCTTTGGTTTTCCATTGGAGCTCCGAGGCTAATGTAGCTAACAACCCTGCTGAAAAATGACCATTAGAAACCATAAGGATTAAAACCTAAAGGTTCTGCTTTCTAATGTGAATTGCTTTCTAGACCAGACCACTAGTTAGTTTCCTGTAAAACACCTTTAAACCCCATCAGGAAATAAACTCATTTCGAATCAGCCATTGGCCACCTGTTAAACCATTAGGATCCTTTACACTGTAATGTCATCCCATTAAAAAAGCCAACACACATTACAAAATCACCAGGAACCAACAGAAAGGAAGCAATGGAATTCCAGCAAAGAAGCAACGGAATTAGCAAGTAGCCTAACAGCTGGCCTAAATCATGTTCACCTCAAACTGTGTCAAGATTTGGGGATTTGGAGACCCTTCTGGTGGAAAAGTACAATTGCACACACCGTCATAAAGTGAACAGACGAATCGGTCAACTTGTTTACGTAGCAAAGTTCAGTCTTAGAAGATGAGGTCTGGACTCTGGGGTGGTCAGTCCATTGTTCAGGTTCGTTGTTTGATGTGTCCGACTCCTTTTCTCAGTGAGGAGCTGAGCGCTGAGTCGTCTTCTCACAGCGGAAGGATGGACAGAAGCACCTGTGGATGTTTTCAGATCTGAAGCAGCTTGATTTTCTCCTCTCTCTCAAAGACAAAAGCTTTATGTGCTGTTTATCTAATGGAGGCAGTTCTGGTGTCTCCTAGGTCTTCCAGGTGGTCTTTAGGGGTCCCTAACTTTAGGGGTTTTTACTTGTTTTCCTCTGAATTTCTCCTTCTCTTACAATTGCACAGTACTATATGTTGCATGGTTAAACAGTAGCGTGCCAACAGTTCATTATCCCTTTCAGGAAATCTTCAAACAGGCATGGATGTAACAAGCAGCGGCTAAGCTAAGCCAATCAAGAGGAAGTTCTGTAACAGAACTCTGCTGCTTCTGAAGGTCCAGAGATGAAAGAGATTTATTCATGCTTGCACTGCAAGTCCAAGGCAGAAGATGCTAGGAGTAAAAAAAAACAAAAAAACCCCATGATGCTGGGTTAACGGTTTGCTCCCTGAGTCGAGCTGGAACTTTCTCCTGTAATACTCTGCAAATACTGTCGGACCTTGATTGTTGAGCAATTTATATTTCACTCACATTGCTCAGAGATAAATAAAGTCTGCGACTTTGAACCTCGGGATACAGCGGTGCAGCATCATCGGCTGTGAGCAGCATATTAAATCCGCCAGAGCACTGTAAACAAGCTGAAGAGAGACTATTTGGGACGTGAAATGAGCCAAAGGCTTTGACAGTGATGGAGGGAAATGGCTCTTTTTTCCCTTCCCCCACACATAGGCTCCCTTTGAAGGTCCCTCTATTCTACTCTCTCTTACAGGCAGGGACAGTGCTGCTGTCATTTTGCTGCCAGCTAGGCTCAGTTTGAGCAGTGAATCGGAATGTGGTACCTAATGTGTGTCAAATAAACAACCCACGGCCCCTGTAGACCGTAACAGGTTCGCACTTAGTGAACTGTGACCATTAGAGTTAGATCTTCAGTTTCATGTTAAAGCGAGGGGGAAAAATCACCTCTACAACAATCCTAATTTCTGCTAGCACCCCTATGGGACTCTAGTAGCTTGTTAGTGCTAACAACTTCCTGAAGGACTACAACAAAATTAGTTGATTCCTCTATCTTTTGTTAATTATACTGGTAGTTAATCTGATGTGTAAGGCCTTCTGTCCAGCTCCTTAAGTCCTAACCAATGGGAGTGCTCACTTGGCTGGATGTACCTGGATACACGCGCCACAATATTACTGCCATTTCCCAACCACTTCTCTTCCCTTAGTATTAAAGAGATTCTTTTTGAATGTTTCTCCCAGACAAGTGTACAACCCCATTTCAAAAAAAGTTGGGATGCTGTGCAAAATGTAAATAAAAACAAAATGCAATGATGTGCAAATCATTAAAACCCTATATTTAACTGAAAATAGTACAAAGACAACAGCTTTGTGTCCCTGTGTCCCAATTCAGGGGCTGCCTCCTCTGAAGTACTTTTAAAGGTCTCTAAAGACGGAGCCAGAAACTTTGATTTTTATTTTTTCATTTATTAGACCTGGAGATGCTTCTCTCTGTCAGCTCCCTAAAGCAAAACGAAATGTTAACCTAAATTTTGCTTCAGGCCACGTTGGCTTTTTTAACATCGTTAGCTATTCGACTCAGTTTAAACCCAATATTTTCATTTAAACCGTCTCCCCCAGCCGCCATTTGCTCCTCTGCTGATGCCACGATATTCTTAAATTCTCGCCAGCAGTCAATGAACCTCGGGATATGTTTGTTGGCGAAGGATCCACCCATTGAATCCTTCGTTGCCATGGAAAAGAAGGACACATTTCTCAGCCGCATATGAAGGAGCCTTCGGAATGGGAAAGGCCTTAAAAATGCAGCCTCCAAAGGATGCAGTCCCTAAATTGGGACAAAGCCCGAGTATCAAAAGTTTAAAATTTGATGCCACACATCCCAAAAATGTTGAATTCTGTTTTTATTTTCATTTTGCACAGCATCCAAACTTTTTTGGAAACAATTGTATGTAATGAGCTCTGTTCTTGTTGGCAGCTCTGTATTGTGTCTCAAAGCAAAAGCAGTCCAGCTGAAACAGTCAGTATAAGTGGGCAGAGCTAAACTGCTGGGTGGACACATGAAAATGTACATCTCCAAAATACAATGGCTTTACATTGGACTGTTTTAGCACCTTAGTGTCCACATAGAAACTTGAGCGAGTTTTCCCTAATCCCAAATGCACTTGATTAGCCATGTTTAGTGTCCAAAATTTGCTGCTGCAGCTGTGAAGCTAATGTAGCAAACAAGTAACTGAATAACCAATTAGCACGGTGCAAGCAACATGCCTGAATTATCACACACCTGCCTTAAAGAGCCCCTTTCATGGAACACTGAATTTATGATGTAGCATGTAAGCACTATATCAACTGTACCAACTGTACCATTCACTCCCCAGTTCAAACACCCTGATTAGAAATTGTTCTGGTAATATCACATATACATTAAAACCACCTCCTTGTTTCTACACTCATTGTCCATTTTATCAGCTCCACTGACCATGCAGGAGAACTTGACTACAGTCTGTGACTGTAGAACTACAGTTTCTTCACATACTTTGTTACCCTGTTTTTTTAAAGGTCAGGACCACCACAGTGCAGGTGGTTCATTCTCTTCACTGCAGTGACACAGACGTAGTGGTGGCGTGTTAGTGTGTTGCGCTGGTCTGAGTGGATCAGACACAGCAGTTCTGCTTTTAAACACCTCAGTGTCACTGCTGGACTGAGAACCAGAAACATCCAGCCAAAAGCGTCCTGTGGGTAGCATCCTGTGACCACTGATGAAGGACTAGAGGATGACCAACGCAAACTGTGCAGCAGCAGATGAGCGATCGTCTCTGAATTTACATCTGCAAGGTGGACCGACAAGGTAGGACTGTCTAATAGAGTGGACAGTGAGTGGTCAAAAACTCCAGCAGCACTGCTGTGTCTGATCCACTTGTACCAGCTCAACACACACTACCACACCACCACCACGTCAGTGTTACTGAAGTGCTGAGAACGATCCACCACCCAACTGTGGTGGTCCTGAACAGCGTAACAAAGTATGCAGAGAAACAGATGGACTACAGCCTGTAATTATAGAACTACAAAGTCGACCTATATGGTAAGTGGAGCTTATAAAGTGGACAATTAGTGTAGAAACAAGCATTTGATTTTAATCTTACCGCTGATTGGTGTATATCCATCTGTTCAGCAGTTTAGCCCCGCCTATTCATGCTGAAGTTATAAGTAGTGTTTCAGCTCAGACTGATCAGAATAACGTGGCCAACTGGAACGGAGCTCATTTACATATATGAGTCTTAAAAGCACAGTCACTGAAACAGCTGGTTAAATTCTGAAGGATAAAAAATAAAATGCAAGAAAAATACAGGATATGGGTCCTTTCAACCAAGTTTACCACTGTTGTTGATGAAAGTGAACATAATTACAGACACATTACTTGTTTGCTCGCGAATACAAGTGGCTGAAATGAGTTTCCTCCGCAGGGTGTCTGGACTCTCCCTTAGAGATAGGGTGAGAAGTTTGGTCATCCCGGAGGGACTCGGAGTAGAGCCGCTGCCTCTCCACGTCGAGAGGAGTCAGCTGAGGTGGTTCGGGCATCTGGTTAGGATGCCTCAAATGGCACAAACAGAAAACAGCCCAAGCCTACAGTTTTGTATCTCTCTAGTACACTAATGGCCGTCCCAGCAGCTTGTTTCCATATTAAAGCAAATATTAAACTATGAAAACCTTCACTTTCCAAAGCACTCGCTCTCTGATGCAATTTAGCCCCAGTGGTTTCACCAACAGACCTCACTCCTACTAAATGCAGCTGATAATAGAGCATATTATCTCATTATTCATGGATGAAGAAGCTCAGTGAGCTTTCCATCATCCCGGCTGTGTTCTCCAATCCTCGCATGACTTCAGATCTCACTCTGGAGTTCCGCGGCTTCCTGCTCTCCACCAAAACCTTCATCTAACCAGCCTCAGTCCTGCAGAGTAAACTCACTTCTGCTCCACCAGTGTGAACTGAGCTGAACACAAGCGCAGCCTACAGTTCTCTCACAGCTAACACGGCACATTCTAATCTTCAGGAGAAGTTGGATGAATAATGCAGCAGCTTGTAGGTTCTGATAAATTCCTGAGACGCTGTGGTTCAGATGCAACACCTACAGATGTCTGAAACCATGTCGGCATCGTGCCCACATAAAAACTATTCAGAGCAGGAATTTCTACTCTATGGGCTTTCCGAAAATGGCGAGACTGTACACAAAAACATTTTGCCTTACTTACATTTTTTGTCCGAATGTTACCAGATTCTCTAAATCATGAGGTCATTAATAAATGCATTTACATGCACTTAATAATCTGATAACTGCAGAAAATCTGTGTCAGTAACTGGTTCAGTGTGTTTACATACTCTTAATAATCTGATAACTGCAGAAAATCAGACGGTGTCAGTAACCGGTTCAGTGTGTTTACACTTAATAACCTGATAACTACACAAAATCAGATTTGGTCAGTGTGAGAAATGTGGGTGGGAATGTGGACTTAGTGGGAGGAGGGAAGAAACTGAGTGGGAATGTAGGAACCAGGGGTCACTCCAAATTAAGACATTTATTTACCATCCAAAATCACCAGTGAACCCACACGTGTCTTCTGGGCTTTTAAATGGAATATTAATGATGATAAAATGTTGAAATCTGGAAAAAGTTTTCTTGAGGGACTATTTTGCTTCAACTACCTGCTTGAATAGCAGGAATTTTAAGATAAAGAAGTTAGACCAAACCTTTTAAAAACTAACATAAAGCTGTCTCAGTCATCAGGCAGTGTGTTCATAACCATTTCATGAAGTGAATCTCTGTGAGGGAGCTTTTAGAGGTGGATGTCTGGTTCCTATCACCACCACTTTGAACAGCTCTGACTTGGACCAGAGCATTTTACACCAAACCACTCAGAATGACTTTCTTTACACTCAAATTATGCAGAAAATGAGAAAATGTGACAAATGCAAATAACAACAGCTGGTCAGCAAGACTAGCCAATTTAGCAAGTTTATTCAACCTCTAGCTAACAAGACTATTTTGAAAAGCATGTCCTAAGAGCAAACTACGCTGATATGACGCCAGATTACTGCTACAGAAAGGGATCATAAACATATATATTCTGCACTTTGGTCACTATCGTTCTCCAGCGTTATTTGAAGCCTCTCTTTCTTGCTCTCCTCCAGTTATGCTGGATCCTGCTTGGCATTTAAAACAGATAGCTGGAACCTTGCTGTGTCACTATAAAACCACACTCTTTCGTTTCAGTGCATTTCAGGTCAAACAGTCTTTATTACCGCCATCATGACTGACAAAACCCTGTGGCATCAGAATACACGTCTCATCCGGGAGCCATTTCTTTCCAGGGTCATTTGGAAGTTTACGGCGGCTGCAGATGGCCATGACCTGCCTGAATAACCGCGCGTCCCTGGCATTCCCAGGCTGCTCGTTCAGGGCTAAATTTACAAGCTAAACTTATAGCCTTGCAGCCGCAGTCCACACCTGTCTCACTCTGTAACTTAATGCCAAGTAATCACAATGTGACCACACTGTACCCAAGACAGTGCATCTCCAACGCTAATATTAGCGCACACTAATATTACTTTCGGGGTCTCTGATCTTTAGACCACATTCAGTGGGTGTCTGGAGCTCTCAGAGGCCGAGGCATGCTAAGGCTGCAGTGATTTGGAGGAAGCATTAGCATGAGCATCCATTAGTGTTAGCATCTTCTGTCTGTAGTTGCTCATTAGCCTCCACTACACCACTATATGATGAGACTGATACAGGATTACAGAAGGTCTGTGATCTTATATCAGGCCTGGAACTATGTAACTGCTCAGTGCTCGTTGTAGGTAGTGATGTGTTTCTGTATAACACTGCTTTCCACTTTCCTCTCAGGCGGAGAAATACAAAAAACCGTTAGCATGGCCAAAACACTAGACATCATGCCAATAAAAATTTTGTGCTAAGCTCTTAAAAGGCAGAGAAGACAAGAAAAGAAAAGGAGATACAACGAGAGAGGAGGAAAGAAGAGAAAAGAGGAAAGGAGTAGAGAAGAGATGAGTAAAGGAGAGAAGATAAGAGGAAAGGAAAGGAGAAGAAAAGACAAGTAGAGAAAGAAGGAGAAGAGATGGGATGAGACGAGATAAGACAAGGTGGCTAGAGAAGGAATGGGACAGGTTGAGACGAGACAAGAATAAAGTGGATAAGAAAAGATGGGGCGGAAAGAGAGGAGACGATAGGAGAGGATGATGAGACAGGAGGAAAAATGAGAATAGAGGAGAATAGAAGAAATGGGAGAAAGAGAAGGTGAGGAGAAGGGAAGGGATGGGAAGAGAAGAGAAGAGAAAAACGACGAGACATGAATGGAGGTAAGTGAAAAGACGGCTGAGTGAGATGAGATTAGAGGAGAAGAAGAAAAAAGACGAGATGAGAACAGAGGAGAAGAGAAGTAATGGGGGAAAGTAGAGGAGGCAAGAGGAGAAGAGAGGGGACAGGTTGGAAAAGGACAGGACACATCGAGACGAGAAGAGAAGGGACAGGACCGGACAAGATTAGACGAGAAGAGTAGAACAGTACCCTGACGGAGAAGCGGCTTAGAAAATGGATGGATGGATGGATGGATGGAGTAGAACAGTAGAAAAGTAAGGAGAAGAGAAGACAGGACAAGACAAGAGAAGAGATGAAAAAATGAAAGGAGACAATTTGAGAAAAGAACAGAAGTGGAGAACAGAATCAGAAAAGAGGAGAAAAGAGGAATAGAGAGAAGAGTACGGAGGAAAAAAGAAGAGAAGAGCATGGAGGAGAAGACTGTAGAGGAGAAAAGAAGAGCAAGGAAAAGAAAATAGAAGAGTACGGAGAAGTTGGGAAGAGTACGGAGGAGAAAAGAAGAGTATGGAGGAGGAAAAAAGTCTGGAGGACAAAAGAAGAGTCTGGAGGAGAAAAGAAAAAGTATGGAGGAGAGAATAATGGAAGTGAAGAGAAGAAACAGGGGAGTGAGAGAGAAGAAGAGTATGGAGTAGAAATGAAGAAACCAGAAGAGAAGAGAAGAGAAGTCATGTGAAGGTCAGCTGAAGATCGTGGGGACGGCCATGTTCATGTTCACATGCAGCAGAAACGACCTTCTGCCCGGCGCTGGAGAAGATGGATGAGCGTGCGCTTCATTACGGCAGGAACGAGGCTACGGCCCAAATTTTTTGAGCTAAGGCTAAATCGAGACTTTGCACCACAGGGATCAAGGTTTTCAAAGGAGAATCACTTCCTTAAAGAGGTTTAAAGCTAGATTTTCATAAATAGGAGTGGAGATTTGAGGCAAACAGGGACAAGGACTCGAGAAGTGATCTGAAAGTGCTCCTCAGTGATTGCCTTCAAGTCTCCTCGAGATACAAAACCTACAGTATCTGAATTTCAATGTAATCAGGTACCGATGACTGTAATCAGTTTAAAAGTGCAGAGCTTGATGATACGACCCCTTCTGACCCCACAATGTCTTGTGATCGACATCTTTGGTGCCTGTAGTTCTTTAGTTTTGCGCTGAAGCTACATGGAAGCTTATACCCCACCGATTAGCTCAATTAGCATTGTGCTGTATTGCCTAAATCATCACACACTTGCCCTTCAGTAAAGTGTCCTGGCACAGAGCTGCTGCTGCCGTTTTCCATTCCTAACAACTAAAGGAAACCTGCCTAGACTATGACTTGTGTTCACAGTGACGTATCTATTCTTTTCTTGTTTTATTCTATATTTGGATCCCCATTAGGTTCCACAGAGTGGTTGCCACTATTCCTGGGTTCTACACAAGAGCAATTAAAATAAATAAATAAATAAATAAAACATCTTTAAAATCATCTTGTATAAACAAGACAAAAACAAACAAAACTCAAGAATAAATCTAATACTCAACAATAAAAGAATCAATAATTTAAGGCCAAAAAATTAACAATAGCCCAATAACATCTATATGAGGCTCACCAAATTTTGCTTTAATAACTTTTTAAAAGAAAATTTATTTATAATCTACTTATGTGTATAAAGTGGATTTGTCTTACCAGGATGCACCAGGAGTTAATGTTGGAGGTGTTGAAATCTGATCAGGCTGCTAAGTCCAAGGCCTATCCAGTCAGGCCTTTATGACTTAGTAGGCACAAAAATCCACCAGCCTGGACAAAAGCCACAAACTCAAAACGTCCATGCAAAGATGGACAATAATAAAGAGAACATACAGACCAAAGTCAGCTAGAAATGGGAAAAGCTGTATTTGAAACGACCAGACAGGATTGAAAAGGATTAAAGAGGATTCAAGAAGCAACCTACTGTATCTAGAACTTCCCAGAAGACCTAGAGCGAAAAATTTTCTTGCCAAATTGTAAATCAAAGTGAGATCCCCTGATTCCCCTGTCGCTTCTTGATAATGTTGGTATTTAATCTATCATGTAAGGCCTTCAGTGCAGCTCCTGAAGTCCTAACCAATAGGAGAGCTTGCAGACGCCGACAGACTCAACAAACTGATTCGCAAGGCCGGTGATTTTGTTGGTGTGGAGCTGGACTCGCTGACGGCAGTGTTAGAGAGGAGGACATTAAGCTGCAGGACATTATGCACAATGCCCCCCCCCCCTCTACAACACAGTGATGAGACACAGGAGCTCATTCAGTGCAAGACTCATTCTGCTGAAATGACCACAGAGAGCCACAGGAGGTCATTCTTACCTGTAGCCTTCAAACTCTATAATGTGTCATCCATCAATGTGTGATACTACGGTTCATCTGTGCAAAACTCAATACTAAACTGTGCTGTTCATATGTGTAATAATAATAATAATAATTTGTGCAAAAACTTAACTGCTTTATACAGTATGTTTCACATTTATTATCACACTCCCTGCCACTTTACTATATTTAAATCTCGTGTACATATTGCAAATTTCTCTTTGTTTTAAATGAGTGTTTAATTCTTTTATATATTCCCAACAAATTCAAAATGAGTTAATATTTGCAAAAAACAATAAAGTTTATCCGTTTGAACATTAAATATCTTGTCTTTGTAGTGTATTCAATTGAATAT
Source organism: Pygocentrus nattereri (assembly GCF_015220715.1). NCBI lineage: Eukaryota > Metazoa > Chordata > Actinopteri > Characiformes > Serrasalmidae > Pygocentrus > Pygocentrus nattereri. Next base: position 7,864,925 of record NC_051233.1, on the reverse strand, counting down.
AGGTTGGAAAGGATTTGCAAATCATCGTATTCTGTTTTTATTTATGTTTTACACAACGTCCCAATAATTGCAGTAATAACTGCAATTTCCCTCTGGGATCAATACAGTATTCTGATTCTGATTGGCTGTATCTACCTAGATATCACACAGAAAACAATCCGGATTGGACAGTTTCCCCACTGTGTTCAAGAACTGAACCCTTTAGTTTCCAAACAAAACCTAACACTGAAATAAGAGAATTACTAAAGTAACAGTGAAAATACAAGCCTGATGATTATAAAGAATGAAAATGGCCATATGTGTAGTATCAAGAAGGATGCTACTACTGCTACGCTAATGCACTTAAATCCATGTCTATAGATAACAATGAATCGTACAGCATCAGAAAGCACATAATCGAGTCTGTTAGAGATACTGAACAACTCCAGACAGTTTGAGGCGAGTGTGTGTTGTTTTAGCTGTGATGCTAATTGGTGACATAAGCTTTTATTACTTGTTCGCTACATTAGCCTTGTGGCTCCAGTGCTAAAACTAAGGAAAGTAAACTTCAGACACCGAACACGTCTGGCCAGATCATCCACCACTGGCCCTCACAGCTTCACAGCCAGACTGTGAATCAGTTTCTTTCCATAAGACTGTCTGTGACACAGTACTTAAATATAATCATTGCACTTCAAATGCTTAATATAACTCATATCTGACATTTCTTTAGCAATATCAGCTGCTGGAATACTGTATCAACCAAATACTGCTCTCCATTGCTTTTGTTCTGCTACCTCAGTGACTGCTATGTTCATACATTCACTGGCCACTTTATTAGGTACCTTGCTAGTAAAAGGTTGGACCCCCATTTGCCTCCAGAACTGCTTTAATTCTTCGGGGCACACTTTCAACAGGGTGTTGGAAACGTTCCTCAGAGGTTCTGGTTGGTTATTTGAGTTCCTGTTGCCTTTCTATCATCTGGAACCAGTCTGCCCATTCTCCTCTGACCTCTCACATCAACAAGGCATTTTCGTCCACACAACTGACCGCTCACTGGATGTTTCCTCTTTTTCGGACCGTTCTCTGTAAACCCTAGAGATGGTTGCACGTGAAAATCCCAGCAGATCAGCAGTTTCTGAAATACTCAGACCAGCCAGTCTGGCACCAACAACCACGCCACGTTCAAAGTCACTTAAATCCCCTTTCTTCCCCGTTCTGATGCTCGGTCTGCACTTCAGCAGGTTGTCTTGACCACCTCTACATGCTTAAATGCACTGAGTTGTGGCCGTGTGATTTGCTGATTAGCTATTTGTGTTAACAAGCAATTGAACAGGTGTACCTAATAAAGTGGTGGGTGAGTGTATATGCTAGGCTAGCTGCTAGTCTGCTAATCTGTCACAGTATGTTACATCTTGCTTTACACAATCTACATCTTCTCTGTACCATGTACTGCCTGTGTGTTTGTATTTATTGTAAGTCTTTTCTATTTATTGTACTGTATTGTCTGCACTGCGTTTATTGTATTGTTTTACACTTGTGTCTCAGAAAGAGGAAGTTGTGTTAAGAGACACATAAGATGGACATTCATCCTACCACCATCTTTTAAAGTGAAAACACAAACTTCGTCTCCTCTGCAGAAGAGTTTCTGCTCCCACCATGTTGAACGTTGTAAACTTTCACTATGAAGCGACGCACATGCAGAATGTACTTACACATTCTGATTGGGAATGTAATCAGATACAGGCGTTTACATGGTTATTATTCTGCTATTTAATGGATCATTTAAGGATTACCCACCTCATTCAATCAGACAGAAATTGTATTCTAAATGGTCTCAACCAGACTAGTCCATTCTAATTAAGGTGTACACATGGACGTATTCTATTCTGATTATAGTTATCTAGTCGGATTATTAACAGATTATTAGGCTTCATGTAAACGCGGCTACTCTGTACTTGTATATAGCTGAAATGACAAAGTCTCGAACACATTTGGAGGGGAATTTTTTTTGTTAAACTAACACCAACACAAACACACACACGCCTTCTAAACCGCTTATCCTTCTGGGTCACGAGGGGAGCTGGAGCCTGTCACAGCAGTCACTGGATGGAAGGCAGGATACACCCTGGACAGGTCACCAGTCCATCGTAGGGCAGAGAGACAGGCATATACATTCACACACACACCCACACACCAAGGGCAATTTAGCACGTCCAATTAGTCTGACTGCATGTCTTTGGACTGTGGGAGGAAACCGGAGGAAACCCACGCAGACATGTGGAGAACATGCAAACTATAGAAAGGACCCTGGTCGCCCGGCCGGTATATCGAACCCAGGCCCTTCTTGCTGTGAGGTGACAGCGTTTTGATTTATAAAGCCATCCTTGCTCACTTCAGAGTCATTTCTGTTCGGCATTTCCAAAAGTTGAACCCTGTTGTAAACAACAACGTCAATATATTTACTATATGAACATTTTTCTGCTCAACGTCACTGAACTCTCTTAATTAGAAGGTCAAAATATGAATATTGCTACATGCAAGCTAAAACTGTGTTTTTCAAAAATTTCAGACTTCCCTTCACACTGACTTCAATGTTAGAAGTTCAGATGCTATAAATTTGCGTGTCAAAGCTAAACATGCGCATCACTCCTGTCTACTGATCTTACACAGTTAGAATGTCTAACAATTTTACACGTAATTATAATGTATAAATAAAACTCGAGACCGAGACCAGGAGAGACTCGCTGTGGCAACATCTGGCACGTGTTGCAAATCCCTTCCAGCTTGATAAAAAATTCAGTAAAAGGCATAGCCACGTCTGCTCAAGGCCGCTGGAACATCCTGGCCGACAGAAGCGGCCCTGACCTCCATTAATAAAACATCACTGACGCTTTATCTCATTTTACTGAAACCTTCCAGCTTCGGACAGATTATCATCCGGGAGGGATTTGCGGAGATGTGGAGGGAGGTGAAGGATGGAGGGATTAAGGGAGGTGGGTCAGCAGTAGCGAGCTCCTGTCACAGACTGTGTGTGTCAAACACAGGAAAGGTTTCCTGCCCAAAGGCTCTGCAGTCCACATTTACAGCAGATTACCATCCATGCAAACCAGTGTCCAGGCATATCGGTCTGGTGTTAAAGGGAAACTTCAGTGGTTTTTAACCTGACTTAGATACCTCGAAATTTGCCCATTTTAACACACTTACTGTTTTCTTCCTGAATTTAACACATTGAGAAAAAACGAAACACAAAAACGTGGCCTGTCCAAAAATTATGGAGCCCCTGAAGGGACGTGGTGTATTTTCAGGTAAAAATCTGGTGCGCACAAGGTTCTACACACAATACTATGTGATGTGCACCAGATGCTATCAGATACTATGTGGTGAGCCCCAGGTACTATGTGGTGACACAATACTATGTGGTGAGCACCAGATACTACCATATACTATTACCAGATACTATGTGGTGAGCATCCATTAATATCTGATACTATGTGGTGAGCACCCACTACTATTAATTGAGCACCCAATACTATCAGTTGAGCACTAGATAACATCAGGTGAGCACCCGATACTCTGTAGTGAGCACCCGATACTATGAGGTGAGCAGTGAGCACCAGATACTATAATAATAATAATAATAATTAATAATTCTTTATTTTTATATAGCGCTTTATCAAGCACCCAAAGAGGCTTACAATTCAAAGTACATAGATAACACACTTAACACAGACAACAAGAGCACAATAATACAAACAAAAACACAAGGCAGTATATGGGAGGTCATATAAAAGAGCATAGCAGACTGAGGGCAGGTTATAAGTTTGGTGAGGCAGACCAGATACCATGTGGTGAGCACCCGATCCTATAAAGTGAGCATCAGATACTATCAGGTTAGCACCAGATACTATGTGGTGAGCATCCATTAATATCTGATACTATGTAGTGAGCACCCACTACTATTAATTGAGCACCCAATACTATGTGGTGAGCACTAGATACCATCAGGTGAGCACTAGATACCATCAGGTGAGCACCAGATACTATGTAGAGAGCACCAGATACTATGTAGAGAGCACCAGATACTCTGTGGTGAGCAGTGAGCACCAGATACTCTGTAGTGAGCATCAGATACTATGTGGTGTGCACCAGATACTATGTGGTGAGAAAAAAAATATATATATACACATTGTGGTTTTGATAGTATCTGGGGTGCACCAGATTTTTACCAAAAAAAAAAAAACCCCACCACATCAGGGGCTCCATAGTAAATTAATAAATATTATGCACTATAATTGGCAGAAATAATCTCATATTTTAGTCTGTTCTCTGTAGAGGGTCTGCAACAACACGTCACTTAACCAGGGGTGTGCAAACTATTGCACACAACTGTATGTGTTTCACAGTAATGTTTAATAAAAGAATTCAGCATCTGGCCACACTAAAAGCAGAACCGTGCAAACAGTTCACTGCAAAGCTGTCACTACAACTTGTGCTCAGTAGAAAATACAGATGCTGTGAAAAACTATTTCTAGAAAGTTTCTCAACCAAGCAGATCATCCTATTGAAATTAACTGTTCCATAACTGCCAATGTTTACCATTACAGTGTACTACTGTTCATACCACTAACTAAAACTAAGCTGGAAACCAAAATAAAAACAAAACACAAAACAAACCTGTCAAAACTGTAACAACCCCATTGTACAGTATGCTAACAAAAACAATGAACTCTAAAGTCACTTAGAAGCTAATTGGGCAGCTGATAAAGCAGCTGTCCACTGACATCTAATATAAGCCAGTGGCTTTTCTGTTCTTATACTAAGTTCAGGGAACCGTGCTGACTTTATTTTTCCATGGTAATCAATCACACGGTATGGATGCATCAGATAGAGATTAGTTTGAAGACAGTGAAGTTCACCTTTAACTCCCTTTCATCCAATGTGTGGCAGTTCAAAGCCATAAAAACTATCACGTTGCATCCAATTACATACAGACTGCACCGTATAGCACACTGCAGCGTACTTTTTCACTGGGCATGCATCTGAAACAAAAATGGCTTTTAACTGTGTGCTTTGAAGCAGATAAGACTGTGGATGTATGCAGCCGTAGGCTTCAGCAATCTAAATCAGCAAACTGATATACATCAAAGCCTAGATAGGCTTATCTTCACAGCATGCAGCCCAAAAAAGGGACTCAAACTCAGAGATCAGAGAATGAAACTGAAAAGGTCTCCTTTGACACTAATGATAACTCATTCACTTCAGCAGCTTGTGATATATATATCTCACACCTCCTAATTATTGAATTCTGGTGTTTGGCAGTTTGCTGGATGAGCCTGGGTTTGGTAAATGCCAGGAAAACATTCCCAATCTGACTGCATTGTGCCAACTGGAAAGTTTGGTGGAGGAAGGATAATACTATGGAGTTATTTTTTCAGGGGTTGGTCTATAGGCCCCTTAGTTGTAGTGAAGGGAAATCTTAATAGCTCAGCAGACCAAGACTTTTTGGACAATTCTGTGCTTCCAACTTTGTGTGAACAGTTTGGGGAAGACCCTTTTCTCTTCCAGCACGACTGAGCCTCAGTGCATAAAGCAAGGTCCATAAAGGCCTGGCTGGGTGAGTTTGGTGTGGAAAAACTTAACCGGTCCACACAGAACCCTGACCTCAACCCCATCAAACACCTTTGGTATGAACTAGAACAGAGACTGTGAGCCAGGCCCTCTCAAATGCTGTTCTGGATGAATGGGCAAAAATCCCAATACACACTCTCCAAAATCTTGCAGAAAGATTCCCAGAAGAGTGGAAGCTGTTATAGCTGCAAAGCGGGACCAACTCCATATTAATGCCTAAGGGTTTAGGACGGGATTCAAAAAAGCTCCAGTAGGTTTAATGTGTCATTGTCACAATATATCTGCTTTAATATCTCCTGTCCAGTGGCGGCGTGTTTTACACCACTCCATCTAATGCTTGGTAACGTAAGGCTTGTGTGCAGCTGCTCGGCCATGGAAACCCATGCTATGAAGCTCCTGGTGCACTACGCGCCTCAGCACTCAGCAAGCCGCTCTGTAACTTTACGTGGTCGGACACTTTGTGGCTGAGTTGCTGTGGTTCCTAAAACATTCAGTACTCACAGTTGATCACGGAAAATGGAGAAGTGAATAAATTTCGCAAACTGACGTGTTGCAGCGGTGGCATCCTATTACAGCACCACACTCCAATTCAGTGAGCTCTCCTTCACAAATGTTTGTAAAGACAGTCTGCATAGTTAGGTGCTTGTTTTTCATACACTTGGGGCAACGAGACTGAATGAAACACCTGAATTCAGTGATTAAGAGGTGTGTCCCAATGCTTTGGTCCATATAAAGTGTCCACTCTTTACTCTCCAGCCCTTTGGACAGTGTTTTAAGCCTGGAGTATATGTGACCAGGCTAATACATTCATCTGAGCGAGATCTTATATAGAAAGTTTAGATGTAATAACACTAAAACCCTCGCTGATCTGACCTTCTCATCACACTCAACATACAGTGTGTCAAAAGTGAGAGTTAATCAAGGCAATCCTGCAAAAACATCTGTACTGTGATAAAGGAAAGGCCTTAGAATGAGTGAAAACCAGCAGCGAAGAAGAAAAACATCAAAACACAAAAGCACTCACACAAAGCTCTGCTGGAAAGCTGTTGGAGGGTCTGTGCTGGATTTGATGGAGCTCTGTCTGAAAAGGACATCCTGAAGGACACAACCTCAGAAGGTCAAACAACATCCTTCAGATTCATCTGAATAAAACTGAATGATGCGTGGAGTGCTCCACATCACTGCTCCAGTGGGTCTGTTCAGTAGCTAAAGCCAAAGTCAAAACACGTTAGCGCATCTTCTACAGAGAATTCACTTAGTTAGCATTTTCTGCACATTTTTGTGCACAGTTTAAAACATACACTATAAAATGTGCCATAACCTTTACAACAGCCTAATTGTGTGCTTCTATCCCCCTTAATATGTAAAACAGAGGATAAGCAGAATATGTTAACTTATTTACACTTAGATCAACCAACTACAACATGGAATTGGACCAGGAGCGCACACACTTACACATACAACTGTATTAAATCATGTTTGAGTGTTCAGCAACCCAGTTGTTAAGAAGAGCCAAATTTTGTCCTTTCAACAAAATCAAACAACCTTGAGAGCCACATTTCATGTCCATTTTACCATCTTGGCTGTGAATATGTCTCAGTGTGTGCTAATGAGCTAATACAGGCTAAAAATACTATATAAACGAAAACGCCAACTTACTTTGCTCGCCGTAGCCTCTTATCTCGAATCCCCAGTAGGGGACGTTTTTTCGCAAAAGTAGAAGTTTCTTGTAAAATATCTCAATTTTCGACTGAAGTCAGCTTCTTGTTCAATTTTGCCGTTCCACCTTAAACGGTGCCTGAGGAGCCAGAATGTAGTTAACTGCTTCATCATTTAAGGTGGAACGGGAGAATTCAAACGAGAAGCTGACCTCAGCCTCGCGACTTTTTAGTGTTTCACAGTTTCTCGTTGCAGATTAAACGTATCGGGAAACCAAATGGAGCGATTACAAACGCAAATATGTTCATTCGTCTCCAAAATATCGATGTTCGCCTCTCTTTGTCGGTTCGTTAGCTACTAGCTAGGCGAGACTTGACTCTGTTGCTATGGTGACCAGCAGACAGCGCGCCAATCTTCAGGCTCAGCAGTTATGCATTAACTCCAGTGTTAAAGGCCATTTATTGTTAAAACTGTGTTTGAACGATCAGCAGAGCTTTATTTTACTGCAAAGGAGAATCATTTTATTTTTACCTAAAAGTCTGATTCGGCTGTGGAGCCACAACAGGGCAGTAAAAGAGCCGCTGACCGCTAGTTCAGTGTGTCACTCTTTACCTTTATTGCAGCGTCCGTTATTTTCAGGGGACTTACTTTCAGTTTCTCAACGAAATCTGCAGACACACCTGCACAGTTCAGTCTTAGGAGATGGTTGAACATTCAGAAAAAAACTTTACATGTTCTTTCCGTTGCTGTTTTGTTGCATTTCTTAATTGTATGGCTGTATTTTGTGTAGTAAGCGTGCAGAGACACAACACCGAGAAACACAACGACCCGATATCGAAGCCTCTGTGTTCAGCTGTGCACTGCTACCCGCTGCTCCTTCCCTGTTTTCTACGTTAGCTGCCAGAGAACTTGTAGAGAGGAGAACTCCTACTCTGCAATGTCTTCCACTTTTCTCAAACGCTAGAGGGCGCTCCCGAGTGAGCCCAAAACGAATGGGTTGATATTAAACATTTTTAATGTAAATTAATGCAATAATTTCCTGAACACAGAACAGAATGAAACATTTTAACACCACTGTTATATTTTTAAAAGCTTTTAAACTCGAGTTATTGGAGTTTAAAACGGCGCCTCGTGTTGGCCCATGACGTCGGTGAGCATGAACAGCCAATGAGCTGTTCCGCTTGCCAATCAATCATCCCGCTCTAGCAGTAAAGCCCCGCCTCCTGCTGCCCAAAAAACCCGTTTGCTGTAGAAAATAAGGAAATACACTCACCGGCCACTTTATTAGGTACATTGCTAGTAAAAGGTTGGACGCCCTTTTGCCTTCAGAACTGCCTTAATTCTTCGTGTCATACTTTCAACAAGGTGTTGGAAACGTTCCTCAGAGATTTTGGTTGGTTATTTGAGTTCCTGTTGCCTTTCTATCATCTGGAACCAGTCTGCCCATTCTCCTCTGACCTCTCACATCAACAAGGCATTTTCCTCTACACAACTGACCGCTCACTGGATGTTTCCTTTTTTGGACCATTCTCTGTAAACCCTAGAGATGGTTGTGCGTGAAAATCCCAGTAGATCAGCAGTTTCTGAAATACTCAGACCAGCCCGTCTGGCATCAACAACCACGCCACATTCAAAGTCCCTTAAATCCCATTTCTTCCCCGTTCTGATGCTCGGTCTGCACTTCAGCAAGTTGTCTGGACCACCTCTACATGCCTACATGCATTGAGTTGTGTCCGTGTGATTGGCTGATTAGCTATTTGTGTTAACAAGCAACAACAAGTGGCCGGTGAGTGTATATTGGTGATATTTCTTCGTTTTTTAGTGAAATACATCCTTCTACTTTATAAAATTAAAGAAACGTTCTGGGCGAGTGATTAGAAACTATTTTAACTTTTCTTTTTTAGCCTTTGAGCTCCATTCACTCCCATTCATTGAGGCCTCACTCGCAGGCACCCTCTGCTGGTTAGCCATCCTGGTTTTGATATAACGGGAGGAATAGGAAGCGGCCAGGCTCCTCATAAACCGGCTCTGTTACAACTCTGCAATGTCTTCAGAGTTTCTCAAACGCTAGACGGCGTTCCCGAGCAAGTCCAAAATGAATGGGTTAAGATAGAGCATTTGAGCAAAATCATAGTTTATAAATGCTTTAACATGTTTAATGTAAATGAGTACAATAAATTCATGAACATTGAAATACCAGAAAACATTTTAACATCGCTGTTATATTCTTAAGAGCTTTTAAACTCGAGCTATAGGAGTTTAAAATAGAGCCTTATGTATGTCAATGACAACAGTGAATGCGAACAGCCAATGAGCTGCTCCGCTCGCCAATCAATCAGCACTCGGTAGCAATAATGCCAGCGTTCTGGTGCCCAAAGCACCTTTTCTGTAGAAAAAAGGAAATATATAGATGTTTTTTTTAGCTTTTCAGTAAAATACATCTTTCTACTTTCTTAAATTAAAGAAACATTCTGGGCAAGTGATTTGAAACTATTTTAACTTCCTGTTTTTAGCCATTGAGCTCCTTTTACACCCATTCATTGAGGACTCGTATGGGGGTGCCCTCTGCTGATTAGCAGTCCAGTTTTTAACATAATGGGGGAAATAGGAAGTGGCCAAGCTCCTCATAAACAGGATCTGGCAGCTTCAACCATAAAATGGAAATACCTAAAGACTTTTTTTTTTTCGTATTTGTTCTCATGTTAAATGCACTTCCATCGTAATCTTTTTATTGTGTTATCTTTTTACCAGCAAAAAATTTATCCATTACATCTTTCTTGCAGTGTTTGACTATTTTCTTCAAACTTCTTGGTTTCTGTCAAGTCCTTTTTATTCAATATGACAAAATATGTATAAGAATTTGCAGATGTGAACCTAGCTCGTGATAATGAACGACAAAAACAACAAACCAGCCACAGTATTAGCTGTATAAAGTGCAGAAGGTGGTGCAGTCCAGACAGAGAATGAAGTGGAGATATGAAGTCTCTGCGGGTCACATGGAGTGACCGGAACATTCCTGTTAGCGCTGTTTGCCAGCAGCTCCCCATTCCACTGCAGTAAGAAGAGCGAGATAAGGACCTGGGTGACAATGACATACTCCATCACAGCCTGGCTGGCATTTGGAAAATAAATGGCTCAGAGAACGCAAGCGTTCCTCACAGGCACTGATATTAAAGTAGCCCATAATAAGCATTCATAAAATTTAATATCTATACAACAGAGCTTAGAGTCATTTCTGCTTATCTTGTTGCCTACATCTGTTATGTTGACTACAGTTAATATAATATTAGACTTACAGTTCCAAATTCATTTGTTAAAAAACAAAAAAGGAAAAAGAGAAACATGAGAAGTCATTAATAAACAAATAATCAAAACTGCAAAGCGAGACTGATATCAGCCAAGTTTATTTGCTTGTATTTTCATGTTTAAAATATATTTCCCAATGAAAAAAAAAACTGAGCTCATCTATTTTGTTATATTGAAGCAGAAAACTGTAAACATTTGGAACAGAAAGAATCTCCAATTATTTCTTCACGCTGGACATATTTACTGAAAAAGACTTTCACGGAACCCTCATTATTTTTCTGTGAAATGCTTTGGGATTTAATGTATTCAAAAAGACAAAAAGAAAAGATGAATCCCAGAGAGAAAAGAGGAATCTGACTCCTTTACTATGTTATATCTTGAAGCAGAAGCATCGACAGCTTGACCAAAACCAACTACTGACCACCAAAACTGCAGAAGGGAATGTTTATTCTCTGGATAATACAGCAAACATAACATGCTAATCAGTGCCTATTCACTCACTGCAAAATGATACAACGGAGAGAGAAATGATCAAATATCTTTTAAATATATTTCTCATCACAAGTTTAAGAATATTATAGTTTATTTTTAATTTTAAGAATATTCTAAAAAATTATATAAGCTATTTCTTGCCATTTTACTTTTTAAGTATTTTCATCTGGTGAAATTCTTGTTCCATTGGCCTATAATTTTGCTTGCTTCCCCAAAGACTGCTTAAAATAAGCATCTGCCAATGCAATAATTTCACCAGATGAAATTTCTTAAAACATGAAAAATCTCTTTTAATAAAAGTTGAATAATTGTAATATACATAGTATTATCACAATATAATATTCACTTCCAATGAGAAATGTAAGATATATAAAGTGATTTGAGATGACTTCACTTGCCACGATATCATTTTGCAGTGCTTTCATAAAATGTGAGCAGTATTAGCTGTTCCTTTAATCTTTAAGCAGTCCCGCACACCGTCATTCTGATTAAACACGCTGTCAGTTCACGCCAACCTTCCCTTTCCTATAAGCCAAAGAGGTGTGATGATCGAGGGTGAGAACACTGGCAGGTTGTCCAATCGCTAACCTCTCCAGCCACCAAAGGTTTGATTACTAGACCTGGAAGAAAAAATAGGAAAAAATATAAAAGTTTGAATCAAATGCATTTACAAATATAATTTTTTTCTGCTTTCTATTTTAGTAGAGGTAGTAATTCAATGTCCGTGTCATTGTTTTTTTGGCATTACTGACGGACTGTTATCCCACACATGCTCCACCCACAAACGCATTCTTTCACAGCAACTGTTGCTAGGATGGGCAGGCTGTCAAAAATCCTATTCAATCAAATGGACGTAACATGGAGTTTCCAGTTTAAAATGCTACACTAGTGAGCTGGACTGAGAACAGATTGAAACAGATTATAAAAGACTGGGCGTCTCACACTATCAGAACAGCTTTTATGCACTTTTAGGGCAGCTGAAATATTGAGGATCACACACTACTCAACTTTTAAGCAGGTGCTGAACCAAACTCACAAACTCACTGAACTTGAGTGAACCCTTGCAAACAAAGGAGGAACGGCCGCTGCCGTTTTGTCAGCCGTTTGCACTGACACAGTAAAGAAGCTGCAGGTAAACATATTTAAGCGGAGATCATGGAGTTAAAGATGTGATCAGTGTGGTATTTTTTTTAGAGTTTTAAATGTACATAAACTTGACTGAGTTTGTACCTTAAATTAAGCTCATTAAAAAGCTTCGCTCCATATGTGAGTGACTTTTTTCACCATTTTTCTATGTTTACTTGCTGTATTTTCTTCTTTAGCCCTCTCAGCTTTCAGTGGCTCTTGCCGGAGTCTGTTCAGACTGAGTCACTGACCAGTTCACACGAGATTTCGCTCAGTTGGGTTGATAAAATCAAACGTGTTTGATAAACTCAGACTGGTCTGAAACGCGATCAGGAGGCCAAAAATCAGAGTCTGCGTCCCCTCATACTACTCGACTCTGTCAACTCTGACTGACCCAAGAACTGAGTCTGGCTGAGTCTGTAACTAGTTTAAGAATCTGCAGACTAGTTGGCTCTAGTACAGACTCAGTCAGCCAAAATGGGGCTAAAATCAGTGTGAAAGTCAGGTAGTGTAACTCTGCCTCAAGGCAGATCGGAAACAACAAAGAATGAGCCACTACGAAGAAATGAATCATAAAAATATAGCTATTTTGGCTAAAAATGAGCTGAATGGGATTTTATCAGCATTCAGTAAAGCTTCAACACAGTACACTCTTAAGAAAAGATGATTTTTCAAGCATTCTTCAGTATTGTCAATAGTTTTATATAGAACAATCAAATAGCAATCAAATGAAATGGTTCTTCAGACTGTATATGGATATATATAGAACCCTTTTTAAAAAATGGTTCTAGAAAGCACCAATAAGGGTTACAAGTGTGACACTAACAACAGGAGAACCCTTTTTGGTGCTGCATAGAACCATATACAACACATTCTCTGTTGATCTGAAGAATTGTTTCACAATGCAAAAAAACATTTAGGCACACAAATAGTTCTTTGAGTGTTCATGGTTCAATATAGAACCACCGTCTTTCCTAAAGAACCCTTGAAGAACCATCTTTGTGTAGAACATTGATGGTCAATTATGCTGGCATAACAGTGTTCTTTGTAATCTTCTAATTAGTACCGCACGAATTCAGCATAAGTAAACACATTTCCCACGCTGAATGGAAGAGTGCTCAGTAGAGAACAGTGAGATTAAGGTAATACTGATAACAGCAACTGTTCAACAGTCTACATATTTCTAGTCTGCTCAGATAAACAACAATGCGCCAGGCCATGTCAAAGGGTCCTCTGTGTGAGATATAGTAAGCGGGACTTACTGATTGGTGCTTGGGCTCCCGAAGCCTCCGAAACCTTCAAACAAACAAATAAGGAACATGCTTTAAAAAAACGAAAAACAATATATCAAGAATTTTTCCTGCTTTAACTAAAAACATTTTGCCTATGCCTCTTTAACTTAAACCAGAATAGATTTTAAAGATATCTCTGCCATGACCGTCTGAAGTGTTGCAGTAATTAATTACAGCGTGTAGAGCAAAATTACCAGTGTGCAGATTTACCACGACAGCGGCTGACATTCAGCAACATCTACAGCATTGCAGAGGCGCAAAGCCTGCCAGCCCACTGTACCATACCTGTGTTTGGCTGTGGGACATCTATAATTAACTCACTCATTTGGGTTGTGCGCTTCTGTGGAATAAACTAAAGCTGCCAATGTTGGAATACTAGTATGTGCTGGTGTGATGAGGAGCATTCTGATGTTTGCTGGACAATGCTGGCATCTGGAAGACAATGTTGATGTTTGCTGGAGAATACTGGTGTTTGTAGGACAATGCTGGCGTTTGATGGGGAATGCTAGTGTTTGGAGGACACTGATGGTGTTTGCTGGGGAGTACTGGTATTTGGAGGACAATGTTGGGGTTTGTTGGAGAATACTGGTGTTTGGAGGACACTGATGGTGTTTGCTGGGGAGTACTGGTATTTGGAGGACAATGTTAGTGTCTGTTGGAGAATAGTGGCGTTTGAAGGACAATATTAGTGTCTGTTGGAGAATAGTGGCGTTTGAAGGACAATATTACTGTCTGTTGGAGAATAGTGGCGTTTGAAGGACAATATTACTGTCTGTTGGAGAATAGTGGCGTTTGAAGGACAATGTTAGTGTCTGTTGGAGAATAGTGGCGTTTGAAGGACAATATTACTGTCTGTTGGAGAATAGTGGCGTTTGAAGGACAATGTTAGTGTCTGTTGGAGAATAGTGGCGTTTGAAGGACAATATTAGTGTCTGTTGGAGAATAGTGGCGTTTGAAGGACAATATTACTGTCTGTTGGAGAATAGTGGCGTTTGAAGGACAATGTTAGTGTCTGTTGGAGAATAGTGGCGTTTGAAGGACAATGTTAGTGTCTGTTGGAGAATAGTGGCGTTTGAAGGACAATGTTAGTGTCTGTTGGAGAATAGTGGCGTTTGAAGGACAATATTAGTGTCTGTTGGAGAATAGTGGCGTTTGAAGGACAATGTTAGTGTCTGTTGGAGAATAGTGGCGTTTGAAGGACAATATTAGTGTCTGTTGGAGAATAGTGGCGTTTGAAGGACAATATTAGTGTCTGTTGGAGAATAGTGGCGTTTGAAGGACAATATTACTGTCTGTTGGAGAATAGTGGCGTTTGAAGGACAATATTACTGTCTGTTGGAGAATAGTGGAATTTGACGGACAATGTTAGTGTCTGTTGGAGAATAGTGGCGTTTGAAGGACAATGTTAGTGTCTGTTGGAGAATAGTGGCGTTTGAAGGACAATGTTAGTGTCTGTTGGAGAATAGTGGCGTTTGAAGGACAATATTACTGTCTGTTGGAGAATAGTGGCGTTTGAAGGACAATATTACTGTCTGTTGGAGAATAGTGGCGTTTGAAGGACAATGTTAGTGTCTGTTGGAGAATAGTGGCGTTTGAAGGACAATGTTAGTGTCTGTTGGAGAATAGTGGCGTTTGAAGGACCATGTTGGTGGAGAATGCCTGCGTTTGATGGGGAATGCTGGTGCATGGCTGTCACTACTGGTATCTGGTTGTCAAATTTGGTGTTTTCATGACAATGCTAATGTTCGGTGAACAGAGTTGGTCTTTGGTAGACAGGAATGGTGTTTGGTTAGAACATTTTGGCGTGTGGTGGACAATGCTGGGGTTATTACTGATGGTGTTTGGTGGGCAATATTTTTTGTAGTGAACGTCTGTGTCTGGCGGACCAAACACTAAACACAGGCAACAATGACACATTTGGATTAAATGAGGCAAAAGTGGGAGATGTGGATTTTCAGGTTTGTTCTCCACACATCGTTTAAAAATGGGCCATCCAGCTGATTTATTCTGGGCGCTGAGCACAGGGCCAGCGCTGAATGTGGGTTAATAAAGAAACCCAGCACTTAGTGCACTTCAAACGCACGGCCATGCCAGAACACAGCACAGAGAAGAGGCAGACAGAGAGCGTGTGCTGTAATTGATATTTACTTCAGGCTAATGGGAAGAGCACTGAAGCTTGCTAAGCGTTTCCTTGAGGGACTGGGCAATTCCTCTGGCAGCACTTCAGACATGCTTATTTGTTTCCCTTTCATTCGCTCATTATTACATGGCACAATGGGAGGCGTGAAAGTTGAGGCTTAAGCAAAGTAATCCACACAATATTCTGGTTGTTTCCATTAATCTCTCAACTGTGTTTTGGCACATTTTATTAAAAGAAGAGATAATCAAAAACAAATGAAATTTCATCTTCTCTATGAAGCAGCAGTGATTGTTTTGCATGATGTTTATTATCATTTTAAATTCATAGGGCGTTTTCAAACTTTCAATGTCTCAAGTGGTCTCAAAGTTCCAAGTCACAGTTTTCTGCGCATATACAAACACTTGTTTTGTAGTGCAATAAATTCTTGCATTGTGAAAACAAAACTGTTCCAGTGTGCTTCACCTTTGGTTTTATGGTTAAAGTTACTCTTCCAGCACTTGGAGGGTAAAAATAATATTCAGGAGAGCAGCTGACTGTAGGTTTGTGTGACCTGCTGAAGAGGTAGCACCTCTAACATACTAAAGGAATAAGCCATGAGAGCCCATGCGTTAATCTTATGGTTAAAATGT
This sequence comes from Pygocentrus nattereri, assembly GCF_015220715.1. Classification (NCBI taxonomy): domain Eukaryota; kingdom Metazoa; phylum Chordata; class Actinopteri; order Characiformes; family Serrasalmidae; genus Pygocentrus; species Pygocentrus nattereri. The sequence continues at coordinate 7,848,672 of NC_051233.1, read as the reverse complement.
GTTGAATGTTAAAATGTTAATCGGTGCAAAAATCACTGTAATGCACACCCTCAAGTGGCTCACTCGTTTCATAAAACTGAGTAGCAATATAATTAACTATTATAAAATAATAGAATATAACAACACACACTCTTCAATAAAAATGATTTTAATCAAAGATTACATGAGCAATGGCAACCGTTTAAAGGTTTTTAATAGCTAGGCACCATTACAGTATTCCACCACTGCTCTGAACGTGGCTCAGCCAATCAGATCTGTTAATCTGACAAATTTCCTCTATGAGAAATATTAACAGCATTTTTGAAAATCCGCCTTCTCACCCTTTGGTAAACCAGTTCTGAACCAGATGTGTGCTGTCTTGAGTTCATTCTCCACCCAAGTACCTTTGAGTCCTCTCAATTATAGGGTGTTTAGCCGCCAAATGCTACAAGCAAGCTAACGCTCCCGTGCAAAGCAAAAGACAAAGTAAATCTATGAACTTTGACTGCCAAAGCAACTTAACTATCACATCTGACAACTATTTTGGGGAGGTTGCCAGGTGTATGATGTTGATTCAGTGCGCAGCAGTGTTAGCTTGCATGTAGCAACAGTCATATTTTGACTCTTTAATTACCTTGTAATTGAGGATCATGAGTCACTTGAAAAACGTTTACACCAAAAAGTATTGGCTTTTTTCAATATTTTTTTCAAATTTTCAAAATATTTTTGCCAAAGAGGAAAAAAAGCCTAGACCCGGAGTTCCCAATATGGGCATGACTCAGACTACAGAATAATGCATGACTTCATTCTCTATTGTCTGTTGTGAAAACAAAGCACCAAGTTCATCTGAAGCTGGTTGCCTTGTATGACAATCTCACAGTTAATTTAAAGAGAACTATGTGTGAAAACCCCCTTACAGTAATCACTTGGGGCTGTTTGGGGGTTGGGTTTGTTTGTGGGTCTGTTTAGAGGTGTCTAAGTCTGTCTGGTCCCATCACATATGCCCAGAAATCCATGACTGTGTGATCTCAGATTGAAAAGCTGAAACTGCCAAAATGAACCAAAACAAGATCTGAACAGCCATTTATTGACATTTTTGCTGCAAAACATTTTTATTTATTTATTGTAAGTCTTATTAGAGGCTTCCTCGCTATTCGTTTTCCAGTATGCTCTGCAATCTTTGAAAGGCCATTTATTGTTTAGTAGTTTTCAATAATCTTCAATAATTCTAAAAAGATTATTTGATAAAGCGTCAAAATTATGCAAGCCTGATGATTTCATAATTATACTGCCACCAAACATGGTGGATGGATCTGGCCTATATTTCATGTTATTATTACAAGGAATTTATTGAACTCTGAATACATATAATACTGGCTTTGGTATCAGCAGATATGTACCTAAAAAATACACTGGATATCATCAAAATAATAGACAGACAAAGGAACTCTAATATAATCAATAAAGACTGCGGGCTTTATACAATTTATCAAAACAATCACAATCTAGAAGTTACAAAGTTCTAAAAGCACCATTTTTGCCAAATACTGAGACTGAGAAAGGATTTAGTGCATGGAAACAGTCCAGAGGTGTTAAATCTTTTAGACGGTCCATTACTTGCTGCTCAGACAAACCCTATAAACTTTACCATGGCTGTTGAGAGTGAAAACAGAGCAATCACTCAGGCAGACGGCGATGTGGCATTTCAGTGTGAAACTCACCTCCGGAAGAGCCAAAGGCCGAGAAGCCGGTGCTCTGGGCTCCGAACCCTGGGTTCTGTTGAGCCAGGTTGCCGAAAGACGGGGCGTTGCTCTGATTAGCCAGAGCACCGAAGGTGGGGCCACTGGATGGGGAGACAAACCTGCAAGAGAAGACAAAGATATGCTTTTTTTTTTTTAAAGTACAGGGTGGGCCATTTATATGGATACACCCAAATAAAATGGGAATGGTTGGTGATATTAACTTCCTGTTTGTGGCACATTAGTATATGGGAGGGGGAAAACTTTTCAAGATGGGTGGCGACCATGGCGGCCATTTTAAAGTCGGCTATTTTGGATCCAACTTTAGTTTTTTCAGTGGGAAGAGGGTCGTGTGACACATCAGACTTACTGAGAATTTCACAAGAAAAAAAATGGTGTGCTTGGTTTTAACGTAACTTTATGCTTTCATGAGTTATTTACAAGTTTCTGACCACTTATAAAATGTGTTCAAAGTGCTGCCCATTGTGTTGGATTGTCAACGCAGCCCTCTTCTCCCGCTCTTCACACACTGATAGCAAGAAATGCTAGCGCAGGCTTCCAGTATCCGTAGTTTCAAGTGCTGCACATCTCGTATCTTCACAGCATAGACAGTTGCCTTCAGATGACCCTTCAGATGACCTCTGAAGTTCAGTTTCAGAAGTTGCGTTTTCTGTTTTTCACCATTCAAGAAATTCCAACTACATATGTGAAACTGTGCTCAACAACATTTTTCTATTTCCTTTTCTCAGTAAAGCTACATGTCCTTTCAGACTCATAGCGCTGAGTTGTCTTCTCACAGTGGAAGGATGGACAAAAACACCTGTGGATGTTTTCAGATCTGAAGCAGCTTGATTTCTGAAAGATGTAAGTGCTGCTGAGACAGTTTTGGTGCCTACCAGGTCATTATACCCATATTCCTTTGTCTTTCTTCTTCCTTACCCAAGTGGTTTAACTTATATCTCCTCATAAATATTTTCTGAAAACTGATTAACTTGTATTTAATACTTTTGCATAGTACCTTTCATATAAATGTATGTATTAAAATGTATAAGCCAAAGAAATACTCCTGAATAATAGTCTGAACAATGTTTTTAATCATTTAAAAACTTACAACAAAGACATCAAGAGAATAGAAGGAGACAGAAGAGAGCCAGAGAAGCCAGAGAGCCAGAGAGAGAGAGAGAGCGAGCCAGAGAGAGAGAGAGAGAGAGACAGAGAGAGAGAGAGCCAGAGAGAGAGAGAGAGAGAGAGAGAGAGAGAGAGAGAGAGAGAGAGAGCGAGAGAGAGCCAGAGAGAGAGAGAGAGAGAGAGCCAGAGAGAAAGAGAGAGAGCCAGAGAGAAAGAGAGAGAGCCAGAGAGAAAGAGAGAGCGACAGAGAGAAAGAGAGAGCGACAGAGAGAGAGAGAGCCAGAGAGAAAGAGAGAGCGACAGAGAGAAAGAGAGAGCGACAGAGAGAGAGAGAGAGCCAGAGAGAAAGAGAGAGCCAGAGAGAGAGAGAGAGAGACAGAGAGAAAGAGAGAGCGACAGAGAGATAGAGAGAGCGACAGAGAGAAAGAGAGAGCGACAGAGAGAAAGAGAGAGCGACAGAGAGAAAGAGAGAGCGACAGAGAGAGAGAGAGAGAGCCAGAGAGAGAGAGAGAGCCAGAGAGAGAGAGCCAGAGAGAGAGAGAAAGAGAGAGAGAGAAAGCCAGAGAGAGAGCCAGAGAGAAAGCCAGAGAGCCAGAGAGAGAGAGAGCCAGAGAGACATCAGCCCCTCCCCCTTTATCAAATACAGGTGTCAGGCGGAAAGGCCGGACAAAAATACCATTCACCTCCAACCCCAATATGGGAGCCAATATTTGGCACTGACCTTCCTGTCAACTAATAGGTCAAACTGGACGATTGCTGGTGCTAAACAAGGACAGTGCTAAATCGAGGCTGTGCTGCTGTTATCGGGGATGACGCGGCTGTTCAGAAGGGGCTAATTTTCCACACGATAATAGTTCGATACAAATCTGAGCTGCTCTAATGCATAGAAACGTCCTCTTAATCTACACTAAGATATCTTTTAGCTTAAAAACAAACATTTCAATTATACAAAAGTATGGCTGTTCTGATAAAAACACGTCTAACTGACAAAACCATTTAAAAACCAACACCAGTGAAGTGAGAAGTTTCAAACCAAGGGGAAAGTTTGACGAAGGTGTTGCCATGTTATCTTATTCGGTTGCTAAGGTGTTGCTATGTTATCCCAGGTGGTCAGTAAGATGTTGCTTGGCCACTGCTATGGAAAACCAGGAGGTGGCTAAGGTGTGTTAGGCTGTTGCTATGGTATCCCAGGTGGTCACTAATTTGTCGTTAGTTCGTTGATGTCAGCCCAGATGGTTTTTTAAAGATGTTGCCAGGCTGCTGATATGGAATCCTAGGAGGTTGCTAAGGTGTTTGGCTGTTGCTATGGTACCCCAGGTGTTTGCTAAGTTGTTGCCAGTCCGTTGATGTTAGCCCAAGTGGTCACTAAGATGGTGCTCGGGCAACAAATAATGTCTGATTCCCTGGATATAATCCCTTTAACCTCTTCAACTCCTTGAGAACACTGGTGGTTCCAAAACATCATATTCTTCATAAATTTCATATTTCATAAGCTACATTCAGAAGGTGGGCTGAGAGATTTAACGGTCTTCTTTCCAGTCAAACAGATGGGTGATGTAATTTTAAACCTTTATAATAAAAGCAGCTGAATTTTTTTTTCTACTAAAAGTAGAACGGCATCTCTTCAGTGATCTGCTCTATTTGTATAAAATAATACAAAGCACGTCCAAGTTTTCTGGCTTTCAACAGTAAATTGTAAGTATATAGCAACATGTGTACGATCATGAAACACCTTTTCTTTACCTTGCAATTTGGTTAACGTAAATTCAGATGGAAAAACCAAAACATACCCTGGCAAGTAAGAGGGTGAAAGAAAAGAAGGGTGGAAGCTTCTTCCCCCTGAGGCTAAGACTTTTGGGCTTTTACGTGAGCTGAAGTGTAAATTCACACAAATAACAAGCGCCTGAAGCCGCACTAAGTCAGGAAAAATGCCCTAAGCCCTGTGGGCCTGCTGCCCCTTTATAGCCTCATCACCACATGAAAGCCTCAGGCAAGCCAGATTACAACACAGGAGAGATTGAGGGAAGAAAAAGTGGCGGTTTTCGGTGGTGCCCAACAAAGCGCAGACGTACATGGGCCGTTTCTTATCTCCCCGAGGCTGAGGTGTTTGTGTGTGTCTGGGTTGTAATATGGGTGCCAGCGTAATCTGCATCACAGCCAGGCACATGACCCCAGGATTATCTTCCTATAATCTAGCCTCTGCACCCATGGCGTCGCTGTGGGCTTGGCATCGCCTGGCCTGAACGCCTTCACGTGGCTCTCCAGGATGCCAGAGAGGGAGAATACAGGAGAATAAGCCAATCGTGAAGAATGCCAAAGCATTAGAATCGTCTTAGATTAAAAGGTCACGCAGCTGAGCTCTATAGAGGAATCTGGTGGAGAATTTCCACCAGATGTGATATTAAAGGGCTGGTGGACTGATTTTGTTCATCATTTAATCTCACTCATCTTTCTCTCACTCATTTTTGCATGATTTGTGTAGGTTTATGTACCAAAAAAAGAATGATTTTTTCTGACCTTTTTTTAACCTCTTTATATTCTAGAATTAAGCTGTTTTTGCTGATGTGCCTTTGAGACTGATATAAATGTATCAGTCTCAAAGGCACATGTAACAAATGGCCTCTGTTTCGACTGGCTGTGCCTCATTCATGAAGCAACCTGGGCTGAAACACTCCTTATAACTTCAGTGTGGATGGGCAGGGCTGAACTGCCGTACACTGAAAAGGGGTGTATATGTAAATGCAATGATTTTATGACATCACAGAAAGCATCTGAAATGTATTGTTTTTGTAGCTCCGGTTCCATATATGGTTTAACCATGTTTGGAAGATGCAACAAATTCAGTTTTCTATAGTAGGGGCCTCTAAATGTTTACAAAAATGTAAAAATAACATTAAAAATGGAAATATTACAAACAAAAAGTGGTTGTAGTATTGGCACTGCTACTATTTGCTTCACTATTCAATTCTAATTCACTATATTCAATTCTCTGGCAGGTGAATTATGCAAATGCCTGTTTTCTAAATGACAGGAGCAAAGAATCAAGGTTTCATCATTCGTTAAACAGTGAACACATTGGTCTTCGAGGAGGTGTTTTTTTGTTGTTTTTATGTGACTCACATGGATTTAGCTTTCCCACCATAAGAGGATGAACGCCCTTCCTAATACATTTGATTTACCTCGCCATTTGGCATGGTTTGAAAAATTTAATAGGCTTAAATTCTTAAATTCTGTGTAGGGAACAAAAAAGAAAAAAAACCAAACAAACAAAACAAAACAAAAAACAAAACAAACAAACAAAAAAACGACCTAAAACCCAACTCTGAGCAACAGTCATGAATTAAAGAGCACATCTCACATTTTCCTTGATGTCCTTGAGAAGACATTTGTGCACATTAATCTTTCAAAAATAGTTTGATTTATTTCAATATCTCCAACTCTTAGAATTAAACAGATTGTTTTCATTACTTTGCCTTGACTGATGTATGTAAATGAGCTCTGCTCTGATTGCCTGCCCTGTATTGTATCTCATTCAAACAGCAAAAACACTCCTTATCATTTCATTCATAACTTGAACAGGTGGAACAAAACAGCCTTTTTGCGGCTTAGTTTTCATATATGGACTCCTGTGTAAATATAAATACAAAGATGGCAGCTGCAGTATCTGCCTTTATATTTAATACTGCTGTGTGACACAGGCTAAAATGTTGCGGCATGATGTGTTAGATATGTCGGACTGTGTGAATTACTGTGATTCATCAGAACTCTCACAGGCAAGCCGAGACTGAGTGGAGCGTATACGAACAGCACGCATTTGAAATTTCTGCTGTTTATCAGACACTCATTTGCATAGCGCAATATTTCGTGCAGAGGCTAATATCACAATAATGATTCACAATGTATTATGCAGCCCTGAATACAATAACAATGCATCTACTTGGCAGGTTGGGTGTCTATCTAATCGAATAATCCTCTGGGTTATTTCTCTCTTCTAAAGGGCCCATTTCCTCCGACATTTTTCTTGTGATTTTTGTCATAACTCACTTTTACATGAACATTTCCCAACCTCTTTTCATCCATTTGAGACTGATATATGTAATTCAGCTCTGTTCTGATTGGCTGTCATCTTAAGGTACACGTTTACAAGACAAGCAATCCTATCTAAGATTTATTTTATCTTAAAAACTGAAATATTAGCTGTTCTGACAAAAATACATCTTACCTACAAATACATCTAAAGAGCAACACCAACGAAGCTAGAAGAAGAAAGTTTGTGAATAAATTAACTCAGCCTGATGAATCTGTTACTATAACATCCCATTTGGTTTCTAAGGCACTGTTGTTATCCCATGTGGTTGCTAAGGTGTTTGGCTGTGCCTTTAAAACTGATATATGTAAATGAGCTCTGTTCTGATTGGCAGGCCTGTCTAAGTTGAAAATCTCCTTATAACTTCAGTGTGAATTGCCGGGCTTAAGGTCCATAACTTAAGTCCATAACTTTTCATGATATTACAAAACAATGAATTTAAAACTGCATGCATCTCTGAGGTGATACCAGATTACCTGCCACCCTAAAACACACTGCACAAAACCTCACAAGAGATGGCTGGTCTAATGGCCAGAGGAGACGTGCTCAAGAGTTCAAACTGTGCTCCCAGAGTAAAACATTTTTAAGAAGTGCTCAGAACTGAGATATTTATAAGGATTATGTGATAATCCACTTGAATCCAAGGCATTAATAGAGACAGTAATAAGCTTAATATACACAATGTCATCATTAAAGGGAATTTCCTACTGGGAGGTGTCCATCTCAAAACCTAGGGTCAGATTCAAGAACGCATTCTTAGGAAAAAAAACTTGAAGACAAACACTTAAGAACATTCTCATGAACTTAAGTGCAATTCTCAGAAAGAAAAACTTAAGAATTTCTCAAATATTCTCTTTAGATCTTATTTTCTTAAGAAATCGTCATTCAATCTTCATACCATGAATGACAAGATACATTTTGAAGTTGTATTAACTGTTATTTCTGTTATTTAGTTGTACAATACATTTTTATGAGTAGGTTTCAATGTTTAAGATGTTTTTGGTTCATTTAAAGTCATTGAAAGACTTTGTTTTATTAAACAAAACAAAACAAAAAAAAACCAGAATTTTAAGTCGGTGGCCATGCCCCTGCATTTTAAAGTTGGAAGTGCACATGGTGAGCAGGTAGATCCCACTGCAAATGTTTCCCAAAGTCTGAAAATCAGTATTTAATACTAAGAATTGTCACTACTGAATCTGAAATCATGTATATTAGATAATGTTTTTTGGTTTTGATAAAAATACTATGGTGTGTGTACAGCTGGTTAAAGCTGTGTTTGCTTGTCATGTAGTGTGTAGCATTTCTGCTCCACAAAACAGTCATGAGTGAAACATTTGGGAAAATCTCTCTAAAATCTAAAGTGGCATGACTATTTTAGTAGTGACAAAACAGAAAGTTCAATCCTTTCTTTTAATAACAGAAAAATAATCAAGGTATAGGGTCACTCAAAGCAAAAGATGCTTGGTCTAAAGTTTGTCGGTTTGAAGTCTGACGTTCAACCAATTGGTAATTTATTTTACAGAACTGGTTTTCCAACCTCTCTTTATCCTATTTCGAAACATATAACTTCAAACTTATTCCACAAAGCACAGGAACATGACTCTCCATAATATGGGCCTTAATATTTATAATTTTTATATAAACAATTTAATATAAATCAATAATAAAGTTCATTTCCGACCTGTTTCTTTACGTATGACTGGCATCTCCGCAAGTTGTGGAAACTCTTACCCAAATCCTCCAACGCTGGCCGCAGCTGTTCCCTCTCCAAACACTTTTCCTGGTGAGGAGCCCATCGGGTTGCTGAAAGCAGGGTTGGCGCCGAAAGTGGCCGAGCCTCCAAACGCAGGAGGACTCCCAAAAGCAGGGGGGCTGCCGAAAACTGGAGCACTCCCAAAACCAACTGCGGGAACAACAACAACAGAGCATTAATTAACCGGTGAATTTATAAAATTACGTAGTTCTAATTTTTTTTTTTTAAACAATTTTCCATACCATTATTTTAGAGTGTTTTCACATAAGTCTTTGTAAATGACCCAAGCTTAGTCCTGCTAAAGTGAACCTGAAAGAGAATCTGCTGTAGATGATCTCAGCTTTTTTGTGTTCACAGTGTAACACAGACCTTTAAAGGGGTTTTCTTTCTGGTGCTCTTCAGCAATGATGGGATCTCAACCACTAGTTCTTCATACTGAAACTCCTTTAGAACTTAGAGCCCACCAGGGTAACACAGAACTATGGGCAGTGTTGTTCAAGATGAGCCACGTTCAAAGCTGCAGTAAAACGGCACCAAGCTATTAAAAACATTAAGCGGTTTCTATTTGTCATGGAGGTGGCATGGTCGCAAGGTTGCCTTGAGGTTCTTTATCTACACAGCAAAATGCAAAGCACAAAAAAGGCTGAGCTGTGTTGATTTGTGGGACTGTTTAGAAGGGTAGAGGTTGTTTGTCATGTCCACATATGTACAGCAAAGCATGACTTCACACTTGGAGTGACAACAGGGACAATTATTAATCTTCCACACTGATTTTAAGACTTTGGGACAAATTTTCTTCAAAACAAGAGTGAAAACACTAAGAATAATAACACATGCAAGACCTGCTTTAAAAAATAAGCAAGTTTTAAGCATTTTCAGTGACACAGCAGGTTTGGCTAATCAATGCTTCATTAAATTATGTGTATTCATATATAGAGTGCAAGTGTCAGAGATCGTTTATTTACAGAAATAATTTATTTCATTTCCAGTTTAGACAACCATTAAGAAGACTGCATCAGGAAGGAGAAAGTCCAAGGAAAATGAGCAGAGTTTACAAAACTGGAACTTAATTATCCAAATTATCCAAAGCATGAGTAAAAACGGGACTTCTAACAACCACCTGGAAGACCTGGTAGACAAAAGTGCCCCCATCAGATAAGCAGCACTTAAAGCTTTCATCTTTGAGAGAGAGGAGAGAATCAAGCTGCTTCAGATCTGAAAACGTCCACAGGTGTTTCTGTCCATCCTTCCACTGCGAGAAGACTCAGCGCTACGGGTCTGAAAGGATGTGTAGCTGACAAAAAGAACCTCACTGAGAAAAGGAGACGGACACATCAAACAAAGAAGCTGAACAATGGACTGACCACCCCAGAGTCCAGACCTCAACATCTCTGAATGTGTTTGATTACTTCAGAAAATGATCAACCAACTTCTAAGACTGAACTTCGGAGGTGTGTCTGCAGATTTGAGAAACTGAGTCTCTTGAAAAGAACAGAAGCTGTAATAAAGGGGAAGACACACACACTGAACACTCAAAACAGCTGATACTGAATTTAATTTCGAAAGCTTCTGTGTAAGTTTATGTTAAATGTTTTCTTTTTGTCTGAGCCTAAAAAATGAATAGCTTGTACTTAATGGCCATTTTGACTAGACATTAAATAAACAAACGTAGTCTGTTGACTTTACTGTACTGTATGTTATGTAATCTCTTTCTCCCCATCAGCTGAGTCATGGCGGCTGAGTGTCCTTGCTGGTTCAGTGTTACTCCTGGCCCTGGGCTCTAGCACTGATCTCTCTGAAGCTTTAGAGACAGCGAGACTGAATGAATGCTGGAGGCTCTGTTGTACAGAAGGTTTTCCTGTCGCTCTGTATTGATTGCTAACCCCATTCATGCCGGTCCCAGAAGGGAGGGGTGTGTTCAGAGCCACTCTGAAATTACAGCCAGGCTCTGCGCACACCCCAGTGAATAATTGATTGAGCTAATGTAATTGGATTACATTCTCTGGATCACTGCCATTAATGGTCAGAAATGAGACTGTGAAAGGATCAGCTGGGATAGATGTGAATTTATAGCAGGCAGAGTGTGAGAGAACAGAGCTAGAAAAACTTTCCATCTGTGAAATAAATAAGTTAATAAATAAAAATATACAAAACATGTTGGTACAATAATGGAGAAGTTCGTTTTCCTCCTTTCACCCACAAGCTTAAACTCCACCAGTTAGCATGGTGCTAACCACATACCCATGTTGCTCATCTGTCTCAAACCATGAGTTGTTCAGAGACTTCCTACACTAGAGACTTCCAATCTCCTGCTCAAATGATTAAGATTAAGTGACTGTTATTAGGCCCACGATGGGGAAATTCACCTCCGCAATGTAACCCATCCGTGCAGTGAAACACCACATACACATTCATGAAGACACACACTAGGGGGCAGTGAGCACGCTTGCCCGGAGCAGTGGGCGGCCATATCTGCAGCACCCAGGGATCAGTTGGGGGTTAGGCGCCTTACTCAGGGGCACCTCGGTCACATACTGTCAGCTCAGGGGATCGAACTGGCAACCTCCCGGTTGCAAGGCTGGCTCCCTAACCTCCAGCCCACGAATGCTTTGTTGCTGAGTGAATGGATGCCAACACATCATGTAAATTTTACTACACACTTTACTTTCTATTTACTTACATAATTAAAAACATAATAAATAAACAAAAATAAATGAAAATGTGCTAGAATTTTTGCACAGGTCAAATTTCACGTTACCGTTTTCCCTCAATATGTAAAATTCATTATATTATATGAATAATGTGATTGGCTGAGAGTTATTCCATGAGTACCAATATACCCTGATAACAAATCTATGAAGACAGTGAGCAACACAAGCACACAACGCTCCCTGGACCCATGACCTACCCGTAGATGACTCGGGTCTGGACTGGGATCTGATTTGGAAAAATATATTCTTTTCATCTAAAAAATGTTGCTCATCAGCGGAATCACTAAAAATTTGCACACAAATTTCAACTCCTTACCGGATCTTCCAAATGAGACTTGTACTGGAGACTTTACTCCACTGGTAAACTTTGCTCTTCAGACGCTCTCGAAACATTTACTCATGTCTTCTGGCAGTGCCCTCCAGTGAAGTATCTCTGGGAAACGACAGCTTCCCTGCTTGCTTCTCTTTTAGAAGTAGATCTGCCCTTATATTCAGCTTTGTTTCTGCTTGGAGATGATTCAGTACTTAACTTGAAACCCAGTCAAAAGAAAATATGGCTTCTCTGTCAGCAGTGAAGAGAGCAATTAGGAAATTTAGTGCAGAAACGAGCGTGCACTTAAGATCCACATTCTTGTTAGAGTAGTATGTTAGCGCTTATGTTATGTTATACATCAGTGCCGTCAGTGTGTAAACTAGAAAATGATGGCTGTAGCACTGCTGCTGTATCACCACCAGGGCAGCACGCTGTCAGAGTCAGCTAAGGTTCTGTTGCTGCTGAAACACACACAGATGTTTAATCCTTCAGCATCTGATCTTTACCCTTCACCCCAATACTATGATTCTCATCTCCACTGTGCACAAATCCCACAGTACCTCATCAAGGCTTGCTGAATCACCAGCATCATTCATATCATTACACCAATTATGGTTCGAGAAATCTTGAATATGCAGATTCAGTTGATGACAAAAGGTAAAACACTAAACTGCAATGATTGGTTGATTCATTCCGTAATGACTAATTATGGAAAAAGTTTTGACTTCCTCTTTTTGGAAGTTTACTGTCTATTTTTTTTTTTAAACATTTTCTTACTTAAATGTATTTATCATTTATTTCTCTTTATCGTCATGTTCTTTATTTTTCAGTAACACTTTACTGTCCAAGTCTTTGGTGTTCAAAGCACTTTGTGAATTTGTGTAAAATAGGGGACGATACGGCTTTTATCGTTTCAAATAAACACTGTCATGCTCTATAATGTTCATATGATCCACAGTGTCATTCTGACAGACTGTAATACACTACAGGAAGTGTAGGGGGCAATATGGTGTTTATTGTTTCATTTAAAAAGCCTCTATAACATGTTTGATAATATCAGAGGGTTGGACAGGAGGGTTAAAGATTCACTCATTTCTCTTCTCACGCAACCAGTTCATCTGCAGCGTCGGATCGCGTCAGATTGTGAAAATTGTCACAAGGGGCAAATCGGGGTTAAAATCGGGCAAAAACAGTGTAGCGTAGGCCCGGCTTAATAGAATCGTCAGACTCGTCAGAAGAATACACTGTGGTGTCGAGAGCAGCACCCTTTGTTGTAACTGATCTCTGAGAATGGACTATACCTGTTTTTGCTGGAGTAGAGAAGGAGCCGAAGCCCTGAGCTGCTACAGAGCCTCCTCCAGCACTGAATGTTCCTGCAGACTTCTGCTCTCCAAACGCAGTCGTCCCAAAGCCAAACGCCTTCGCGCCACTGTTTCCAAACAGACTTGTGGATCCTGCAAGATTCAAAAAGCAGTGTTGACTGTGTTCACTTTCTTTTTACCTTTTACTTTTTATTACAAGCTGAAATATGTAAATGAAAATATAATTAAACAGTAAATAACAAGCTCGCTATGAGTGCTGAGAATGTCCAATCTCCAATTCTACAAAACGGATATTTTTTCAGACTTTAACGCTGTATGCTGCTCATCTGAGTCTAGGAAAGAACTGTTGGCCATGACTCTAGTGCAGGGGTCGGCAACATGTGACTCTTTTACTGCCCTGTTGCGGCTCCACAGCAGAATTAGATTTTTAGGAAAAATATTGTTTAAACAGAGTTTAAGACAATGAATGGTCTTGAATGCTGGAGTTCATGCAGAACTGAACTTATTCACTCTATAACCCTGAAGGTTGGCACTATAGCAATGCAGATCACAATCTTGCCTAGCTAACAGCTAACGAAAAGGCAAAGAGAAAGATTTAAAATTAATATCCATAATTCAGAGACAAATGGACTTATTTGCATTCATAATCACTCCAACTGACACGTTTAATCTGCAACAAGAAACTGACTACTGCAACAAGAAAGACTAAAAAGGCAAAAAGATTCAATTTTTCCTTTCCACCTTAAAAGGTGCAGCAGATACATTATGGCACCTCAGGCACCGTTTAATGTGGAAATGAAGAATTCAAACAAGAAGCTAGAAAATGAGAAGATGACTTCAGCCTCAGAAAAGCACAATGTTTCTCAATGTTTGACAAAATAAACATTCCACTTTTGCAGAAAAGTGTCCTGCCGGAGATGCGAGAACAGCAGCTATAGCTGAACTAAAGCATAAAAGCCCAGCAAAGCGAGTCTGCGTTTTCATTTATATTATATTTTTAGTTTATACTAGTACTTTAGCACATACTGAGACATTATTACAGCCACGATTTAAAAAATTACATAAAACATTGTGGCTCCCAAGGTGGCTTGATTTTTGTTGAAGAGACAAAATGACTCTTCTTAACATTTGGGCTGCAGACCTCTGCTTTAGGGAGTTTCCTGACAAGTCATACGATATCCCAAATGACCTGGATTCACTCAACGAATTAAAAAAGGAACTCATCACACATAAATGCACTTGAAACTCAAGTTCAGTTCATCCCACCTTCCGAAAATAAACATATTACCTCTACCTTTTGATGAATATCCTGTTTTCCCACAATACTCACTCGTGATGCTGAAATATACTTGTACTTGTACAAAGTGTTTTGGATTCTGGTGTTACCACAGCAAACAAGACTGCGGATGGTTAAAAGCAAAGTAAACAAGGCCTCTAATTGAATGAACAGGTGAGAGAGCACAGAGAAACAGCAGTGAGGACACCGTTAATGTATACGTAGCAGTTCACTGAACGGTTTGAGATTAGCTGGTTACTGTTCGCTGCACAGGCACAAAGTGTGCAGCAGACGTGCTGCGGCTTGATATGAGAATGGATGATAGTGGAGGATTAATAGAGAATGAGATCCTGTGGAAAAAGCTTGTATTCATAAATTACAAGATTTCTTTGCTGAAATTACAGCACCTACAGCAACTGCTTTCACAGTTCATGTCAGAACTATTTATGCCATAACACTGTGATTAGATTGTAGTTTAACAAAATGGGTCAAATGTAGGTGACAGAGGAACAAAAGAAAGTGGATTTTGTATATGACACAACAGACCTTTGATTGAAAACTACTCGTGTTGAACACAATCATAGGTAACTGCATTTCATTTATGAAGTATTTGTATGTAAAAGGTATCACAATATAACAACATACAGCCTTAAATGTACTTAAAAGATATTACAGAGTATATAAAATTTGATATAGCTATGTATTTGACACTAAGGCCTATTCAAGTGCACATTAAAGGTTATGATAATATATATGCTTCATGTTAGGGGTATCACCACTGCCCAAAGAAAAACATGTATCTCAATTTTTGTTCGTTTTTATTTTTCTACATTATTTGAATGGACCAATACAGTGTTTCCAGTGGATTAAGAGGTTTGGCAATGTGAAAAGGGTGGGGGGGGGTGGACACATCAGATCACTGCTGTAGATATGTTTTTTTTGTCCACCCCTCCAGGGGAAGTGGTTATGATTCAGTTTGTGTGTGTTTAAAAACAAGGTAAAAACACTATTCACTACTCAAAACACTAGCAGGAACTTACCAAGGCAGAATGTTTAAACTGACCAGTGACTGTGACCAAACTAAGTTCCTTGACTGAAATGTATGAATGTTAGAATTCATGTTAGATGTGAACTTTTGAAGGCCAAGCACGCAGACACAAACTGTTTGGATTTCTTGCCGTTTTTGTAGAAATTGTATATTTCTTGAGCTTTCTCCATTGTTTCCAGATGAAACAGAGCCCAATGCTGGCAGGACTGGCTGGAGCATTTCACTCTTCAGGTCGTCTGGTAGAACACTTAATAATTATATGAACTAATAGAGACTAGCTATTTTTCAGTTACAACCATGTTGCTAAATGAGGTCCTCTGCAGTTCACCAAACACCTGCACTTCATTCAAAAGCATAACAGCAGCCTAACAGCACCTGTGCATGTGACTCAGTCTAACTTGGCAGGTTTGTTGTGGGATGTGAGTATCTCTCTAATGTGTGTGGCATTAGCAGCAGTGACGTTACTTTTGTCAGCCATAAAGCGTGGACATTAGCTCAGTTTGCAGTATAGCAGTTACTGAAATGGAAGAGCCGGGGTAAGAGCTAAGCTAACCCAGCCTGGACCTAACAGAACTCTGTTTACCTACCTTGCCTATTTTTCTATTCCTTGGAAAATACCTAAGTAAGCTCATTTTTAGAGCGTCATAAGATAGGCTGTAAAATGACTATGTAATATTGCTTATTAGTGCTGTTAACTAACTGAATTCTGTAATATAGGCATGGCAGAAATCTGGCCTCCAGGGCGAGTCACCAAGACACTGATAATGGATTGGTTGGACGGTCACACTTTATTTGGATTGTCCCCTATAGATGCTCTACAGATACTTAAATCATTAACAAACTTTCTGGTGATGTTCAGTTGATTATTAACAACATTATGGTTAAGGTACTTAAGATACTTAAATCATTAACAAACTTTCTGGTGATGTTCAGTTGATTATTAACAACATTATGGTTAAGGTCAGGATTAGGGAGACATTCAATAAATCCTTTCACACTGCACTTGAAGTTGAGTAGCATTTACAGGATATTTAGTTGTTATTTATAGACAAACTGAGAATTAAAAAAGCATCTACAGTGGACCACCCAAATAAAGTGGTAACATTAAAAGTTAAATATTTTTTGCCTTGTCCAGTAAAGTTATTATTGGAGATACATGTTTTTCTTTGCACAGTAACGATTTAGTGGTTTGGATAAAAGGCCCCTCACCTGTTTGATTGGCTTGACCAAATCCGCTTGTCGTGGTGGTTCCGAATGGGTTTTTGTTAGCAGCGTCTTCACTGGGTTTTCCTCCTAAACCAGTGAAAAAGCCACTACCAGAAGAGGAGGTGTTACCAGCCACTGAGCCAAACAGACCACCACCAGACGAGGGCTGATGGAAGAACAGAAAGAGGAAAGAAATCAGATAAGTGTGGTATGGTCATCTCAAAGACCATGGTCTAACTGATATGACAACAGTCTCTGAAACCAATATTGAGCACTGCAGAGTAGGGCTGAACAATACTGAGGTCATTTTTAAGGGTTTTTTGCTGTGAGAATTTAAATTTTTTGGGAAAAACAAGAGAAGTCAAACATTTACTCAGATAAAGTATTCTCAGAGCTAATTATCACCTCATTACTGGAACAAGTTGGTAAATTTCAGTAAAATATGGACAAAATACCGTATTGCAATTATGACATGCTGGGCAATTTGGGTCGTCGTGATACCAGACTTTCGACTTTGACAGTGATACCAGTCGTATTAGGGATGTACCACAATAACACTTTACAATCATTTCAATGGCACTGAAAATTAAAATTTCGCTTTTCTGCAGGGGTCAACAGTTCAAACTGTCTGAGCTGCAGATCAACTGTGAAAATATTACCTGTTTCCTGTTATTACATTTCTCTGCTACAGGTTTAATACCCGAAAACAACAACAACAACAACAACTCGCCCAATAAGTACACAGAAAACAGCAAAACAACAGAAGCAGAAGGGAAAGTCTCTGAGAACATGCTGAAGCCATCTGTACCCTCAGCTCATGAAACAATGAAAACATCCACAAACCACAGACGAAGAGCAAAGAATAACAAGAAATAACAAAATAGAGTGTTAAATTTTGTGGCCCATACCGTTATGATTATGTAAACAGTTTTTATCTGTCAGCTCAGTTTTTCTCTATTAAAAGCGGATTTTTAAATCAATAATAGTATAATGTATTTTATAGTTGTTATACTTTATCGTTGTATGTTTTGCAAGTTTATTCAAAAGCATAAATAAAACAACAACAACAAAATATTAGCTTTAGTTATAAATTTCCATTTCATGCCTCACTAAAGTGTGAAGTACTTATTTGACTGAACCAGGTGCTACCATTTTAAAAGGAAAAATGCAGCACTTTCAGAATGTTGTGCAACCCTACCTGCAATACAATAAAAGACAATAAAGAATCTCTGATGACGATTAAAGATTGGTATGAATGTAAAACATCAATGTATCAACAATCATCAACAAACAGTCCTAATACAGTTATGACAGGATTAACACAGATATCTGACTTACAAGCGATCTCTCTCTATTCAGCTGATTTTAAGTGCTTTTTGAAGAGTCACACCCCTCTGGTGAACAAAGTAAAATAGACTTCTTGACAGTGACTAACAGTATCAGCTGAGTGAAACAGTGATCATTTGTGTACATTAACATATTACCTGACCAAAAACACTTCCGCTGCTGGGCTGCTGACCAAACACTGAGGATGTGGGGGTGCTGCCAAACGCTGTAGGGGGGAAAAAAGAAACAAGAAACACAAAGTGATATAAGAAACTGAGTCTGCTCTTCAGGTTAACCTATTTTAAATAAGCGCATTAAGGAGACATTCACACAGGAGGTAAAAGCCGCCCAAATCAGATTTTCTCACCATTTTTTTTTGTTAGGCTGTTCACAACATATTTAAATGTGATCTTTATGCAGCATTAGTCTGAAAAGGTCCCACTCCTAAACTGGCCCACGCGTGTTATGTACCTTATTGATCCTACACCTATGCCCAATCACAGCACAGTGTCTCCAGAACAGCATCGCCACCTGGGGCAGTGGGTTGGCTTGAGTGCCTTGTCCATGGGCTCAACCAGGTATACCTAATCAGTTGTGGGATTTGAACCTGCAACCTTCTGGTTGGTGGCTCACTTCTTTTAACACTAAGCTACTGGCCACCCAGTGTACAAAAGAACAATGCATCATGCCAATGAACGTTTCAGTGAATGTTTCAGCGTGGCCAATAGGAGAGCAGCAGGCAAGTCTGGAGGTTCTTCTCACCAACTGAAAGGTTAGATTTATCAGAGAACGCTGCCCATTTTGCAAGCGCTGTGTACACCATATGTGGTGTGAAAGGGATTTGGGTTCTAATGGAGTTGTAGTCAGAACAAGAAGTGATTTGAGATCACAAAAGACTAGAAAGAAAACTGAGTCCTCTTTACAGTTCACTTATATTGTGAACACAAAAAGAACTGAGGTCAGTTGGTTCCCTTTAAGGTTCACTTTAACAGAACTCTGCTCGGATCTTTTAAAAAGAACTATATGCCTATTAATGCTTCCCACCAGCAGCCAGGCTTCATTTGGAAGCAAATAGAGACCCACGTTTTTGCCGGACCACAGTTTCACAAACGTCAAAACAGAGTGAACTAAAGAAAAAGTTCAAGATGTCGACACTAAACAAGGCAGATGTGAAAGCGCCCTGAGAAACCCGGCCAGCTCAGCCAGAAGAGGCAACATTGGGAGACCGTGTGGGCCCACCACCCGCAAGGTCCAGCATGGGGGAGCGGTACAGTGCTGCACAGGCAGCGGGAGATTGCAAGGGGGCCCTTGGCACCCTAGGCACATGCGGCAGAAACTGGCTCTTGGCACGTGGAATGTAACCTCAGTGGAGGGGAAGGAGCCGGAGCTTGTGCAGGATGTTGAGAGGTACGAACTAGATATAGTTGGGCTCACCTCCACCCACAGTGTCGGCTCTGGAACCAGACTCCTGGATAGGGGTTGGTCCCTCACCTACTCAGGGGTTGCACAAGGTGAGAGGTGCCGGGTGGGAGTGGGGATACTCACGAGTCCCCGGCTGGCAGCCGTGCAGTTGGAGTTTGTCCCAGTGGACGAGAGGGTTGCCTCAATGTGAATTGAAATCACAGAGAGGAGAACTCTGACTGTTGTGTGTGCTTATGTATTTGTACTTAAGTATTTGGCCTTCTTGGAGTCAGAGGGGGGGGTTCTGGAAAGGGTCTTACTGGGGGACTAATAGTCTTACTGGGGGACTTGTTGCTCATGATGGAAATGAATGGGAGACCTGGAGAGGCGTGATTGGGAACAACAGCCAGCCCGATCTAAAGGCGAATGGTGAATTGGTATTGGACTTCTGTGCCAGGCATGGATTGTCCATAACAAACACCAAGTTCTAACGCAAGGGTGTTCATAGGTGTACATGGCAGCAGAGCTCCTTGGGTCAGAGGTCAATGATCGACTTTGTTGTCTTTTCATCTGACTTGGGACCATATGTTCTGGACACTTGGGTAAAGAAAGGTGCTGAGCTGTCAACTGATCAACATCTGGTGGTGAGTTGGACCAGATGGCAAGGAAAACTGATGGTCAGACCCGGTATGCCCAAGCGAATAGTGAGAATGTCCTGGGAACGACTTTAGGGACTGGATGGCCCGAAGGACTCCCGATAGGTACCGACAGGCGAAAAAGGTGGCAGCCGCAACAGTGGCAGAAGCAAAATCCAGGGTGTGGGAGGAGTTTGGTGAAGCCATGGAAAAAGACTTTTGGTCGGCTTCAAGGAGGTTCTGGACAACTGTCCGGTGACTCGGGAGTGGTCGGGGTGGCTGCGCCTAAGCTGTAATCGGCAAGGAAGGAGAAACTCTGACTTAAAATGAGGATATTGTCGGTCAGTGGAAGGAGCACTTTGAAGAACTCCTTAATCCGAGAGACATGCCTCACTCACGGGAGTCAGGGCTGGAGGCCTCTGGCGTGTCAAGCTCCATATCCCTGGTGGAGGTCACTGAGGTAGTTGGCAAGCTCTTCAGTGGCAAGGCACCGGGGGTGGATGAGATTCGTCCGGAGATGCTTAAGGCTCTGGATATTGTCAGGCTGTCATGGCTGCAATATTGAATGGACCTCAGGAACAGTTCCCTTGGACTGGCAGACCGGGTTGGTGGTGTCCATTTTTAAAAGAGGGGACCGGAGGGTGTGTGCGCCAACTATCGGAGGAGTATTACAATGCTCAGCCTCCCTGAGAAAGTCTATGTCAAGGTGCTGGAAGGGAGACTCCGAACCGATAGTTCAACCTCAGATTGAGGAGGAACGATGCGGATTCCGTCCCGGCCGTGGAACAATGGATCAGCTTTTCACCCTCTCGCGGATTGTTGTGGGGGCATGGGAGTTTGCCAACCCAGTCTACATGTGTTTTGTGGATTTGGAGAAGGCTTACGACAGTGTTCCCCGAGATATCTTGTGGGAGGTCCTCCGGGAGTATGGGGTATCGGGGCTACTATTCTGGGCCATTCGATCTCTGTACTCTCAGAGTGAGAGCTGTGTTTGTATACTCAGCATTAAGTCGGACTCTTTTAGTGTTAGCGCTGGGCTTCGGCAGGGTTATGCCTTGTCTCCACTCCTGTTCGTGATATTCATGGTCAGGGTGTCACGGCGTAGCCAAGGTCAGGACGGCATTATATATGGAGGGTGGCGTCTCTAATATTTGCAGACAATGTTGTTCTTTTGGCTGAATCACATGGATGACTCCAGCTCTCACTGGAGCGGCCTGCAGCTGAGTGTGAAGCAGTTGGTATGCACATCAACACCTCCAAGTCTGAGTCCATGGTCTTAGCCCGGAAAAAGATAGCATGCCCACTCTAGGTAAGGGGAAAGGACATGCCCCAGGTGGAGGAGTTTAAGTATCTCGGGGTCTCGTTCACGAGTCATGGGAAGAGGCATCATGAGATCAGCCGAAGGCTAGGACAGACGGCAGCAGTAATGCGGTCAATGTACCGGACTGTAGTGGTATAGAGGGAGCTGAGCCATAAGGCAAAGCTCTCTGTTTACTGGTCGGTCTACATCCCGACCCTCACCTATGGTCATAAGCTGTGGGTAATGACCGAAAGAATGAGATTGCGAATACAAGTGGCGGAAATGAGCTTTCTTCGCAGGGTGGTGGGCTACACTCTATTCGATAGGGTGAACTTGGCCATCCAGGAGGAGCGGATTAGAGCCGCTATTCCTCTGCATTGAGAAGAGCCAGCTGAGGTGGTTCGGACATCTAATTCGGATGCCCCCTGGACGCCTCCTGGTGGGGGTGTACCAGGCACGGCCTACCGGGATGAGTAGCGCTGATTTGCAGTCTGCGCCATCTAATCACCTCTTAAGTGTTGTCTATCTTTGAGCTCAACATTATCTATTCCCAGGACAACACTGAAGTGAATGAGTTTATGATTCATCTTCTGTCTTTGTGGATATACTTGTGTTTCACTTCCATCTGTCATCTGACATTACCAACACCCTGCATGGTGTCTAGAGCATAACAGATAATAAGAAAACAGCCAAATGAAATTCTTTTAACATTAATGTCAATGGGTGCACAGAAAGTGCTTTAAATGGCTAGCAGTGAATCTTTTTCAGCAGCACTCAGATATTTGCACTGTGCTAGGACTGCATTCACTCAACGTATTTGCTCCTTCCTTGAAATGTCATTACAGAGTTGCGGAGGGTTACTACTGAGCATTTTGGTTCATAAAATAAACAGCAGGTTACTGGCTTTAAATAACTGTGCAATTGCCTTCAGAATGAAATGAGGAAAAACGAATGATCCTCAGAATAATGAAAGAGTGTGAATACTGTTCACTCAATGCCTAAATATAACATTATAAACCTACAAATTATAAATTAGACATACAATTAGCCATCAGTAACATTGAGTTTGTGATAATTAAAAAAAAGAAAAAGCAATTTATAATGCTCTGTAACGTTCATATGATCCACACAGTCACTACGACAGACTGTAATACACTACAGGAAGTGTAGGGATGTGATGTTTTAATTAGCTGACTTGAATGATAATCAATAAATGAATTTACACTCAACGAAAATGGTGCTTTAACAGAACTATAAACACTCAAAGAACCCACTTCATGATTAAAATGTTCTTTGCCTCATAAATTCATGGAAAATGTGCATGAATGCGCTACAGAAGGTCCTGAATAGAACCTTTTTGAAAAGCGTTCTTCTGTTGTTACGGTGTCAAGCTTGTATCAATAGAACCGTTTTGAGTGCTATTTAAAACTTATTCTTGAAAAGGTTCTATATAAAACCATCTACAGCACATTCTCCATCAATCTAAAGAACCCTTTCATGATGCAAAGAACCCTTTAATCATGCAAAGGGTTCTTTAAGTGTTCATAGTTCTAGACAGAACCATTTTCTTCTCTAAAAAACCCTTTGAAGCACCTTTTTAAAAAGTGTATTATAAAGAAAATGCTTAAACTGAATCATGCCTTATCCAGTATAAGATGTGATGTTTTTAAGCTTCCTATCTGGGCGTGCCGAGGCTATTTGGTTAAATAAACAAGTGACTGAGTCTCATTAGTATGTGACTGGGTCAATGTTTTACTAGAGAACAGGAGTAATTTAATAAATGCTGACCCACCCAGGAATCTACTAGCCAGCTAGAGGGTGTTTCTCCAAGCCTTGTCCATTCTGATCAGATTTGAGTGCTCTGATTATTTTGGCCTGATTAAGTACCACAGTACAGGCCAAATGTGTTTAGGCTGTAATATATGGAACCAAAACTAATTCTGTAACTAATCTGATCCGAAATATCACAGATGTCCTTGTAACACAACACAATCTATGGCAAAGTGTCTGTGACCTAACATACAAGTAGTTGGCCAAGAGTAAGTCCTATTTTAAGTAGTCTAAAGCTTTTTTTGAGTGGGATTAGTATCACCTGGGAACGTGCTGCAATTTGAGTGATTACTGATGAGCTCGTGATTTTAATCTAGTATGAATCTGCCATGTCCGTTGTTTTTACAAATCTGTAATAATGACCTCATATAATTCTCCAAACTCTGAGCTCCTTAGTAATAGTAATCCTGCTTGAATCAATCTCAGTAATGTAATAACAAAACCAGGTAAGCTGAAGTCAGCTTTCTATTCACCAGCTTCTTGTTAGAATTTTCCTGTTCCCCCTTAAATGGTGCAGCAGCTACTGAATTGTAGTGACTTCACCATTAATGGGAAAATTCGAGCAAGACGCTGAAGAGTAAGAAGTCGTCTTCAGGTTTGAAGAAAACATCTTTTATTTCCTTTGTGAGGACGAGGCTATCAGCTAAAATGCAGCTCTGTTTGACCCTTAATCAGTTATCAATTAATCAATAAAGTTCATGACAAAAATACAGTTTCGGGTGAGGGCTGAATGGCAAGGTAAAGGATCTGAAATATAGAAGTTCCTCTCAAAAGGCAGTGCATTGTCTGTCTTGCTGGGCGGCATTTGTTAAGTTGAATGAACCCACTCTACTAGCTTAATAACAGTTTATAAGTCAATCAGCTTCACAACGTGTTGTTACTGTTCTGAAGTGTGGCACTGTCTCATAATGCTGACATAAATGTAGGCACGATGATGTTTCGTTGTTTTGTTGTGTGAGAAAAAATAAAACAATTAAAAATAAAGCTGCTGGCTAGATTTTCATTATATAGGATAGTACAATAATAATTATTGTTTTCATTAAGTGATTAAAATGAAAACATTTTATTCAGAGTGGTTTAGAGTGAAATGCTCTGTTCTACAGAAACTTAAGGAGTTAGAATTATTCACAGTGGTGGTGATAGGAACCAGACGTCCACCACTAAAAGCTCTCTCATAGAAAGGTATTCCATGAAATGGTAATGAACACTGCCTGATGTCAGAGGAATTGTTTTAATGAGTTTTATGAAACATTTTTGACCTAAAACTTATCTTTAAAGACACATTCAATGTGGAAGCATACCTGCAGGATATTAGGAGGCAAAATAGAGAGAAAATGTATTATTTCAGATTTCCCACTATGCTACCATAAACAACATTCCATATAAAACTCAGAAGACATGTGTAGGTTCACTGGTGGCTTTGGACAGTAAATAAAATGGTTACAGTCATGGCGACCACTGGTTCCCATCACCACCAATGTAAAGAAATCTGAGTCAGATGCAAATTTGCACCGGAAATAAATACATGGCATCTTTATGGTCAGTGAATTAATATTACAAATCTGAAAGCTAACACATGCTTCCTCTTCAGATCTGCATAATATTTCAATTAGCGAAATTCTTCAGAGGGCAGAATGTGACCTACGAGCTGAAAACAAACAGGTGGAAAGTAAAGGTCCATTCCACAGTCTCAGTGAGAGCCCAGATCGGAAGCTGATCAGGCTCCGAGTCTGTTGGGCACAGATCAGCTGTTTCGTTGGGTGACCCACCCAGCAGCCTAATGCTGCCCAGAGAATTCTGGGAATTTGTGGGAATGGTAGAGCTTGTCAGAACACAGCCCACGCCCTCAGATTAAACACCCGCTGGTGCCCCTGAGATAATGTCCCCAGCTGCCACCCAGTGAGAAGACCCTGGCACCTGCTGACCTCATATAGCCTGGATTCCAAGGCATTCACTTTCTGTTTAGCATGTAAATAACTTTCCGTCTTGAATTTGGCATATTTAAAATCATAAAATTAATGAAAAGAACTCTGGACAACTACCTATATAGCCACAAATAATATCTACTATGCTGTGTCCTAACACTTATATAACACTTGTTATATTTTGCTTATAACATTTTCTGATTAAAAAATTAATTTATTGCAGGATAAATTATATAACATATCGTGATTCGTTTTAACCAAAAATTACAATGAAATTTTACTTTGCTATTACTCATACACCTCAATGCACATTTAATTGTATGATTAATGCACTGGTACTGTTCTGTTTATTAAATAAAAAGTGGCCTTTGCAAAAGTTATGGCAAACTCATTATTTTATGTTTTATTTTGATCAATATGTTAATATAATATTAATATAATAGCAACAGTAAACAGAAACTGTATAACAAAATTTCTCTGTAGAGAAATCAAAATACTAAACTAAACTCAAACACTACTACCCTACAGGAAGAAATATAGTCATATCAAAAATCTCATTGCCTTTTTTTGTTTCATTTTTCATACAATCGGAAATCACCAGCATCTCTGCACATTGTATGAACATTTCACAATGAATGAACCAACAGAAATGGTCTACAATTATTTCCAATAAAATCTTTTTTCTGCATTACTAAAGATGTTTCACAGCATTAATGCATTTTCCTAGTTTAATCTGTCAAACCACTTGTAGTAGTGCAGGCCGAAGCCCAACTGCAGCGCGCAGTATGTTGCCATTAAGGTAGGATTTTATCGTTACTTATTACTTATCGATACCCTTATTGATACTACTATGCATAATTTGGTAAATTAAAATATAGACACGACATGAAAAGATGTAAAAAAATTAAATAAATAAATATTAAAAATTAGAAAATGAAAAACCATGAAATGGCTCTATCCATCTCATTACAGTTGAAAAATATAAAAAAGTAATTAGATGTTACTGATTTCTGCTATGCTTGCTATCGATTTTGAATTCAGTATAGACTTAGTTTAATATTACTACTTTCCCCGATAAGCTGATTTAAGCTTTCAAAATACTCTTTTAATGCTAAAAACGTTATCTGTTACGGACATTTAGACTAAACTACCAGCAGTTTTAGCATAAGGTTGAAGATGGCTTCCTATTTGCCAGCGTCTTGTTAGAAATTTCCTGTTTTACCTTAAGTGGTGCAGCATTTATTATAATGTGTCCAACCAGCAGATTCAAAGTAGTGCCATTTGACGGAACAGCCATTTGAGAATGCCAGCTATGCAGAAAATTAACATTACATAAATACTGACAGTAGCACTGTTTGTCCAGGAGCTTACCAAAGTTTTGGCACTGACCAAGGTACCAATTTAATACTGGTTCTCAATGACTACGCCTACCTATGTCTCAATTTATTTAACACCAATGTACAGAGTCCTGAAATATAATTTACAAGCACAAAACATTGCGCTGATGACAGCAGTCTCAGTAACATCAGCACTGAACCAGCAGACTATACTAGTCAGTGCAGAGGCAGAACTACAGATAAATAAACGAGTAGCAAACTAACAAAAGCAACAGCTTGGTGGAGCTCCAGTTCCCCTTGAGTGCCTCCACTGTCACAAGAATCAACAAATGGAAACAGTGTTCACCCTGTGGAAATGACATGATTTTCATGTTCTGCGATCATGTGATGAAAATAATGCTGTTGAATTACTGAAAACAATAAGTACTTTCTGATGAAGCTTATTTTGTCCAATCTTATAGCTACAACAAAATGCACTGCTTTATAAAAGAAAAGAAAATCTTCTTTTAGGATACAATTTGAGCAAATAAGACAATTAATTGCAAATAACTGCTCAAAATAATGTGACTGTGATTTTTCTGCTTGACAACCCTATTCAACATATAAGTTGACTTTTTTCCTACTTTCAGATGATAATTTCAGAGATTTTGCTATGACAGTGAGAATTTATAGATATACAGTTAAACAATGTCCTTACCGGCTGGTTGTCCAAACCCAAACCCAGATGACGTGGTAGTGGTGGTGCTGCCACCAAATAACGACCCCTGTCCGAATCCGCTGCTTTGCTGCCCGAATGCTGGAGCACTGCTCTGCCCAAAGAGGTTTGTCCCAGCGCTGGTTCCAGAGCTGGTGCTGCTGGCTCCAAAAGAGAAGGAGCTAGCACTGCTGGTATTGGAAGATCCAAACAGTCCTCCTCCTCCAGCACTGGAGGCTGGTGTGTTAGCTGCTGCGTTCGCTGTCTGTCCAAACCCTGAACCAGTCCCGAAAGTTGACTGGCCGAAAGTGAAGCCAGAGGCCGAGCCAGCAGCCGCTGCAGGCTGTCCAAAACCACCAGTGGCGATCTGCCCGAAAGCGGGCTTTCCGAAACCAGAAGTTGTAGAGGCTGCTCCGAAGGTAGAGGAACCAAATGTTAGGGTAGAAGTAGCGGTGGTAGGTTGCCCGAAAATTGAAGCAGGGGCTTGAGCAGTGGTGCTTGGTGCTAACGGAGTGACTGTAGTGGAAGATGGTACAGCTATTACAGCTGTGCTAATCACTGGGGTGAAGCTAGTGACGGACAGAGTTGTACCAGTGGTAGTAGCAACTGGTGGGGCAAAGATGGAGCCTGGTGTTGTTGAAGGTGCAGCTGTGGTTGTCACTGCTGTTGGGGCTGGTGGAGCCTGTTCAAGACTAACACTAGCTGTTGGTGTAGGTGTGGGTTTAGCCTCTGGTACAGACGGTTCCACTGAAGCTGTTGGTTCTGTAGGTGGCGTAGCAGAAGACGGAGGTATTGGTGTTACACTGAAAGTTGCCGTAACTTGGGTTAACAATTTTTCTCCGGTTGATGCTGGAATCTCTGGTTGAGCAGGTGCAGGCACAGGTACTTCACTGACGGACACTGGGGATGGTGTGGATTCAGCCGGAGGTTCAAGGCTTGGTTCTGATGGACGTTCTACAGGGGTTACGACTGGGGCTGTCACTGGTTCTGGTGGAGGTGGAGGCGCCCGAGGTTGATCAGCTGAAGCGGGAAGCGGAGCAGCTAGGAGGCTGCTGAAGGAGGCAACAACAGAAGAAGGTGTAGCTGGCTTGGCGATTGAAGGTGCTGCACATTCAGGTGGTTTACAAACGCTACTTGTGGCAGGAACTCCAAGCGGTGTGGAGACATCTGCTGACGTACCATCTGGATCTGAACCATTGCTGGAAGCTGTTAGTTTTGGCAGGGAGATAAATGTGAATGGAGCAGATCCATTGCCAGGCACTCCAAAGGTAAAACTTTTTGGAGGTTCCTTAACCTCCTCACCCAGTCCAACTCTCAGGTCAGAAAAGGGGCCCAGGGTTTCTAAGGGGCTGCGCTGAGCTTTAGGGAGCTGGAAGGAAGGTGCCGGTTTGACTGGTTCACTCATGCTAGGTGGCTGAACAGATGCAGAAGGGGCTGGTTTTTGGGTGAGGGGGAAAGCAGTCTCTGGGGGAGCAAATGTCATTTTCCCTGTGTTGCTGCTGAAGGGGAACTTGTTTGCTTGGTTTGGATCTTTACCTATAAAATAATGGAGACCGAGATAAATGGCAGCAAAGACACACACTAATAATACTTACACACTCCAGGATTCAAATAATGACATCTAACTGTCTGCTGCACAGTTATCACAGCATCACAACAGGCAGTTCATGCTCAAACACCCTCCAAGAAAGCAAAGTTAAAATAATTCGACAAAGCAGAGTTTACTAAAATTCCACCACAGCAATATAAAAGACTCATCGCAACTTATCGCAGACTTTATACTGTAATTTAGTTTTAAATGACAGAATTTTTCAATACTCGTAGTAGTGTTGAAGTAATTAAAATAAATCATTAAAGCACCAAATTCTGATAGCATTGTTCAGTGCTGCTTATTAGACTTTTGCTTATTTAGATTTTTGTTTGAATGGTCATATTTTGAACAACAGAATGGAAAAACTTACCAAACACAAAAGTCTGTGGGGACGCCGCGCTCTCTGAGACCGGCAGAGGGACCTTTACTGCAGTCTGAGTGGAATTCTGGGGTGAAAAGTAGTAACATTAATTTAAAATATATAAAAATAATAATAATAATAATAATAGCAACAACAACAACACAAATAGATAAACACATAGCTAAATATATAATTTGCTTATACACTGATATATGAGATAATTTAGGTAATAAAAAATAAAATATTAATAATAATAATAGACAGTCAGAAGGGTACATAGATGGATCGATATACAGTCATATGCAAAGGTTTGGGTGCCCCTGGTCAAACTCTTTAATTAATAAAAAACTATTCTAAATTAAAACAAGTTAACACATCCTCTACAGAAACCACACTTCTGCACAATTCAATGTATAATTACTGTTTAATTGGTGAATTTCTTTTACATATATATTTATTTTATATTCATATACAAAAAAATATGGCCTAGGCAAAAGTTACAGTAAAATAAGCAAAAAAATTCTCTGCAGAAAATGTCTAAACAACAACAATAATCATAACAATAATAATAGTAACAATAATAACAGTATGAAGAAACTAACAGATATTGATAAATTCTTACACTAACAAAAAAGTTTGCTACATATTATAACCTATCAACATATATATTGTATTCAATATAAGAAAAAAAATCAAACAAAATAATAAACAACAACAATAATAATACATAATAAATAATTAATTTTTTTTTTAAAACCTTCCTCTTCAAACCTTCCTCTTTCAACCACCCAGTGGGCTCTCTGGACACAAATGTTGCATGAGAGGACAAAGACGGGGAAAAAAAAATCCCTCTCTTTATTAACAAACAATTATATAAATGATATATTAACGCATATACAGGCTATTTAATGCTGCCAGCGCTGATGTTACAAAAAAACCCACAGAACAACAAACAAACAAAGCAAATGCATAAAACCTTTTGGGGAAAGAAATCAGGAGTGTAACAAGGCATTGCGATATTGTGTGCACTGTGGAGAACAGACACTTACTATTTTAACTATTTAATTATTTTTACTGAATTTAGTTTTACAAGCTTATACAACGGCACTGTTCGAGCATCAAGTTTGCAGATGAACAGCCCTAAACAGCATCCAGTGAACTGTAGAATTTTGCTTCATTCCAATGTTCCTCAAAACATTGTGAGAACAATAACTGAGAACAGAGTTTAGAGAATCGAATCCAACTGTGGGCTGAAAGTACCGTTACAGGCCTGGTAGAAAACCACCCACTGGATGTTTTGGATACAAATTTCTCAGGGGCAGGGGTGTTGGAGGACCCAGCCCTCTCTCTTTATTAAGCTTTGTGCGGTGGGCGAAGTTGTCGGATGTTTGACTCTGCTGCTGGAATTTCAGATGGCTCTGGGGCATTTCACAGTATTGTACCGGTGTCTCCTTACGCTCCATATGACAGATGCCACCTCTGCAGCTTTCTGTTCCACAGACGCAGCTTTTAAAATGAGCACTACTCAACTATGCATGAAGAAAAACATGCATGTGGCCATTTGGTCTCTGATACGACTTATATGAACTGTTTGTGGCCGATACCTAGACCAGTTTTGAGGGGCTAAACATTCTGATAATGAATCATTTTATTTGGAACTACACCAATTTTATTTTTATCATAACATTCTACCAAAACAAGGTACTAAACTCTCAGTGGGCCAGTCCTCCTCTTGTCACTGGGGTGGTTCCCTCAAGGGTACATCTCAGTACCTTTAGTCAGGGAACATAACTGAACCATAATCCACTGAAATTATATTTTCCAAGTTATAATGTACTTTTCACCTGGACATACCGATTTAAGGTCCATATTTGGACCACTGTTGTACTTCTGAGGGCACGTTTACATTGTGTATACCTTGATGAACAACAAAAAAAATGTACCTGCACAAAACTTTTATTTCTAACACTCATCATGAGAGGAGGACGCCCAACAAAGCTACGATAAACTCAATGGAAAGACACCCCCAGGGGTTCCAGAGAGGTGGGGAGGATGAGCGCCCCAGTCTGACGGACACAATGGCAACAGGTAATGGACAAACAACTATGAGCAAGCAGTGTACATGTGGTAAAGTCTGCAAGAATATCCACGGCTTGAAAATCTACCAAGCGAAGATGATGTGTTTGTTGGGAGCAGGAGCAACACAGTGTACAGGTGTTCAACCTGGTGAGACGCAGGAGGAGCCTGGCCCAGAGTCACCCCATAGTGCCCGGAACCTCCATGTGCTGTCGACTAATCCCCCAAGCATCAAGTCAGCCCGGAGGCGGATTAAATGGCCTGCAGCTACCATGACTTCACTGTGGAAGCCGTTTGACCACGATGTCGACCAAATTCTGGAGGCAATAGCGAAGGGATAGGCTGACCGGAAACTTCAAGCCATGATGACGATCATTGACAGCATTGCAGCTGAACGGTTTGGCAAGCAGGAGGAGAAAAGCTTCAGAACATCTCACACAAAGAACCAGAGAGCTGTGAAGATCCACAACATCAGGAAGGAGATGAAAGCTCTGAAGTCCCAGCACAAGGGGGCGGGAGAAGAGGAATGCATTGGCCTAGCCCAGTTAATGAGGCATCTTACGGAAGAAGATCAGGGTTCTCCGCCATGCAGAGTGGCATCGGAGGTGGCAAAGTGAATGTAGCACAAAGAGCTTCGTTGCTTCATTTGAAAGCTGAAACCTTGAGTGCTGAGCCCCATTTTATCCACTTCTAGAGATTCTGGTCCTTTTGATATTTGTGAAGACATTATAGTGGCTGAGACAATGCCAATTCATCATCATGGCTGTAGTCATGCAAGACATATATCGAACAGTGTGAATAAAGTAACGCTGCATCATCATATTCTGGAAATAATGTTTGGTGTGCAAGACATCGCCAGTCACACATGTGAGTTAATATACTGTCACACAAATAAACTGCACAAATAAAACACACTTGGTGTGTAAAGGCCTCTAGAAGACCAACAAGTGCTTTCCAGTGCTGGGCATGAACCCACATGGAGAACAAGTAACTTAACCATGTATTTAAACAGCCCACTGCAAACGAAGAAAAGCACGGCTCAAAAACTTCGCTATCCTGAACTGCTCGTCTGTAATACTGTTCAAAACCTGACTATTCTCACTCTGTGTTGCGTGTAAAATGCAGAGGCTGTACAATAAACTGTCTGGATCAGTATTGGCTACTGTCAAAACAAACCTGCATCAAGGAGGTTTATAAGGGCTTCAATATATTTTTTATTTTTGTATGCCTACATTAACAATAAAAACAAACATATTCATTCATGTTTGTAGCCTTACTGAACAGTCAAACCTGTTCAGGGAATCCTGACTGTTCATAGACTGAAGCACCTCATGGACCTTACTCATATTTTGCAGGCTATAAATTCTCCACAAGGGGGCGCCATCAGTAGCCAAACTGTTTTTGATGCTTCATAAAAGCACATCAGCCTTAATTTTATTTACAATGTGCTGCATTAGTTGTAAAGTTATGTTTAATGGTAATTTGTTATTTAACCACGGTAAAGTTTTGTTTTAGATCCATCAGATCTGCCGGTCATAGTTAATCAGGGTGTGCCTCATACTGAGTTTCCCAGTGGCAAAACTATCCAAGGTTTCGCTCAGAAAGACTGCAAGCTTCAGTCAAAAAAAAGTCAGTAATTATAAGGAACTTCACTGATACTAATAAAACCCATCAAATGATATTAACACATTGGTTGGTCTTCTCTCTAAACGATGAAAGTTGAGCAACAAGAGTTCCCAATAAAATATCAACGCCAGTCTTGTACGCAGAAAAACAGCAGGTAAGTTTACATGCAAAGATTTTTGCAGAACTGATTGAATACATTCTGATTATATATTAAGACCAGTGGCGGACGAAGTACACAAGTCATGTACTTGAGTTAAAGTAGAGATACCCAAGGTCAAATATTACTCTAGTAAAAGTAGAAGTTCCTCCCTTTAGATCTCCACTAGAGTACAAGTACAAAAGTATTTGCCTTCAAATGTACAAGTATTGAAAGTAAAAGTACTAATAGATTAATTATGACTCTGATGTCCTATTACTGTTTTTATAACAAGACTCTTGCTTTATTAAATCATTTTATGTGAAAGTACTCCAGTGTCACTCTTCGTAAACCAATCTTTTAATAGGATATCACTAATTAAGCACAAAACACTGAAGGCAAATAGTTTCCATTAGATAGAACCAATTGGCTCTGAAATAACTTTTTATGAACAAGCAAAGTTTCTGTTTAAGATTTATTTGCAAATTCGTTACAAGTTTAATAAAAACTTGTTTTAAACTCAGGATCACAAATGAGTTTTCTTTACTATATTGAATATGAAGGCCTCTGTTCATAAACATAAACTAGCCAAAACTACTATAAAATGAAAAAAGACGCGTCAGTCACGACTACATATGTTCATATTTCTATATTGTGCTCTATTTATACAAAGTTAGGTTAGTTCATCATTTATGTTGAACAGACTCTCCCAAAGTTTTACGCTGCTGCGCTGACGTTGAACCGTGTGCTGCACTGTATTGATATGACCAACAGGTCAAAACAAGCTTAAAACAAAGTGACCTCTGTGCCCTGATTGGTGCTCTTACTTTGTGTTTCTTTTGTTTTGATGTGTTATGTTTTTACACACACACAGAAACCAAAAGGAACAATAGATTTTGCAAAATGTAGTGGAGTAAAAAGTCAGATATTTGACTTTGAAATGTAGTGGAGTGAAAGTAAAGTTGTTACAAGTTGTTACAAAAATTACATTTACTTAGTTACTGTTCACCACTGATTAAGACTGAGGTGTTTGTGCTCACTCTACTCAACAACTTAATGTACACGTCACCATGGCGACGAGCATCAAGACAGTCCATTCGGAATGGTCTCAATCAGACCAGACCATTCCCACTGAGGCGTATACACGGACGTTTTCTATTCCGACTGAGCCATTAGTTGGATTATTAACACATTATTAGGTTGCGTTTATATGCGACTGCTGCTACTCTACAAAACAAGGAGAGATCTCTTTGCAAAAGCACCTCTAATGGCAAATCATAAGACTGCTTCAGAAAACAGATTAATTCTACACTTCATTTTGTTTTTAATTTACTGCTAGGGATGACAAACACTGCAACATGAAGACATTATTTGAAGCCTGATGTAAAAGGTTCAGTTAGAACCTCTGCTGAACACAGTATTCATCAGAATCAGATGTTTGTCATTACTGGCTAACAGTAGTACTCACCTTTTTGGCCTCCACGGTGGCCAGAACCTGCTGGACAACCTGAGCCGCAGGAGCAGGAACAGACGAGCTGCAGGAGAGACAGACAATACAGTTCAGTGTAATTAGCAGAACAGGTTAAATGTTTGAAGGTGAGATTCTGCAGAACATTAAAAGGGAACAAACTAGCTCAAAGCATGATATCCTTTGGTATTAAGTGATGCACGCAATCAAAGTCATTACATTTTGATGGAAGAGCACGTGAAAACATTTCTGGTTGAATGAATAATTAAAGCCACA
Organism: Pygocentrus nattereri; assembly: GCF_015220715.1. Lineage (NCBI taxonomy): Eukaryota > Metazoa > Chordata > Actinopteri > Characiformes > Serrasalmidae > Pygocentrus > Pygocentrus nattereri. Next base: position 7,814,128 of record NC_051233.1, on the reverse strand, counting down.
CACTAGTTTTTTTTTTTTTTTTGCTGGACTGGTCATCCAAGAATAGTCACTGTCCCTAACTGACTCACTGACTCTCCACGGTTGGAACAGTGTAGGCGATGGCATTTTGTTTTCTGTGGCTGCAACAACGTTAAAGGACAAAGTGGACTAATATTTCAGTAATGCAACACCGAATGCAGTGATGAACCACTCTTTGCACAGCAGTCATAAAATACGAGTTCCTTCTGTTCTAAAGATCGCTTAGCTGAGCAACACTTTTTTTTCAGTAATATTGATGGAAAATAGTTTCAATATGTTCATACGGCCACATCTGAATACTTATGGCAATTATGTTTACCAGAAAAGGCAGGAACAATACTGATAGATGAAGGTGGAGCGCACAAACTGTCATCTTGTGTGAATGAAGCCGAGGGAGGCCACACTGTTTCCACTAGGGCTCGAACCCATTTTCAACTATTGCCATACTAATACAAAAAAAGTCTGTTTTTATATGAATGTTCTGAACACTGATTTGAAACTCCAGCCACTCCTGCTTTTAGCCCAGGAATTAAGTACCTTGTGAGCGCCCAAAGGGTAACAGCCCATTCTACTAAAAAAGCTAACAAGCAGGTAGTTAAGAAGCACGTTGTGAAACAGCTGGAACTCTTTGTCGCTCTGTCTGGCACAAACAGAGACTGTCCAGGAGATATACTGAAAATACACCTGGAAAATACCTGTGGTTAAAAATAATGAAAAATGTCTACATTTGTCAATAATTCAGTCTCAAGTTTTTTTTTTCATGTACACGGACAGCATCCAGATGTTTTCCAAAAGCAGCTGAACTACAATTACTTTTTTCTTTCTTTCTTTTTTTTTTTTTATATAGCTCTTTGAATTTACACATAAAAATGAACTGCCCTTTTATGACTGACAGTAAGCCTGAAGCGTGTAATTTCTGCATGAGGCAAAGTATTAACTGTCACACCGGAAGAAGAAGGGGAAAAAAATGATGTGTTCTGAGGCATCTCCACTCTCGCTTAATATCTGGATGTTTAATGTAACGTATATAAAAAATATAATTTCTGTAAATGGAAAACACTCAAAAAAGAAACCACAGCCTTATTACAACAGAGAGGTTTTCAATAAACATACAAATCTCAATAGCACCTCCCACGGGCGTTACTGTTTGCATTCTACAGTCAGAAACCGTATAAATAGGGCAATAATGCATGAGCACATGTGCGCGCGCACACACACACACACACACACACACACACACACACACACACACACACACACACACACACACACACACACACAACAGATAAAAAAACAACAAAAAAAAAACCCCAAAACAAAACAAAAAAAAAAGCGACGCTACAAAACAGGGCCATGGTCCTTCGCGCTTTTGTACATATTGTGAGTAAAGCTAATTTGGAAACTGGCCCGGGGGGTGTTCCATCCAAATATTCACCACAACAGGGCCGGTCAGGAGTACAAAGCGTAATGAAGAGAGGAAGAAAACAGAGAGAGACAATAATGTAGCGCTGTATCACAGTACAAATGCCAATTTAATGGTAATATATTGTAAATAACACTGAGTTCTGACCCTACACACAAGTATATCAAAACAATTACTTCTGGGTCATTTTACATCAAATTTCCCTCGTTTCTTTGCTTTTATTTGATATTTGTCTTATACGTTGTAGACAGAAGGACCTCTACAGACATATATAGTGAAGTCAGGTACTGATGTTGGATGATGAGTTCTGGATCAACTGATCCCAAAGCTATTGGGCAAAGCTCTATATTTCAGTTTCCAAAACTGGAGTTCAAAAAAAAAGAATTAAAAGCTACAGAGAAAATAACAACCACAACCACTAACAACCACCTGGAAGACCTGGTAGACACCAAAACTGCCCCGATCAGATAAACAGCACTGAAATCTTTCATCTTTGAGAGAGGAGAAAATCAAGCTGCTTCAGATCTGAAAACATCCACAGGTGATTCTGTCCATCCTTCCGCTGTGAGAAGACCACTCAGTACCATCGGTCTGAAAGGATGTGTAGCTGTCAAGAACCTCACTGAACAATGGACTGACCACACCAGAGTCCAGACCTCAACATCACTGAATGTGTTTGATTACTTCAGAAAATGATCAGCTGGCTTCTAAGACTGAATTTTGGAGGTGTATCTGCAGATTCTTTGAGAAACTGAAAGTGAGTCTCCTGAATAGAATGGAAGCTGGAATAAGGTGGTGCCTGACTTTTGCACAGAACTGTTAAGAAGCAAAGTTCAGACACCAAATATATCTTGGCTGATCGGCCAGTTTCTCTTTAACAATCCTCATCAGTCTGTCCGTATGTGCTGCAATGCACAGCTTACTGAAACTAAATCTGTATGGGTAACACATCACTCCACTGATCAATACAGACGGGTAGAGGACATTAGGGGACAGCAGAGACTCAGACTGCACACATATAACATAAAACTACTTCTACTTTTATCATACGAAGCCTTAGCATTTCTCCTATTGCTTTTCTAAACCTCATGCACACCCCTCCTGCACACACACACACACACACACACACACACACACACACACACACACACAAAAAAGGGCAAATGACCCCAATTCTCCGTTCTTGACCTCAGAATAACTAGCATGCGGCTGGCTCATATCCAAAACAGCAAGGACACCACCGAATAGAACACTGCAGAGGTGACAGAAACTGTGAGGTGAAACAAACAAACAAATAAATAAAAAACAGGCTGCAACAGTCACTTCTCACTTATTGATCATGTGAACAAACAAGCCAGGATTCCAGTTAAACAGGACTAATCATCCAGACACATGCAGCTGATCAGTGCATCTTTAAGTACCTACGATATCCATGAAATGCTCAGGAACTCATATCGTTCAACACAATAGTAAAATGACTCATATGACAACAATAAAATATCATCAGAACGGCCACTTCCATCTGTGATACGCACATTTCCGACACTGTTTGGACAACTAGAAGCACTTTATCAGCTTCAGGGTTCAACGTTAATGGCTGACTGGCTCAGACTAACTTTTGATGTTTTTAGGGACAAACGATTCACAATTCACGAACAACATACTTAATATTGTCTTCAGGAGCTTTCACATTCAAACGCCACCTCGCTGTGGGAAAACGGCCCAATCCAGCTGTACTTGAAGATAGATTTAGCCAATCATGCTGCGTGTTGGTACTCAAGAGCCGCACAACCTACCAGGAATGATACCAATTTATTTCTTTAAAGCTACACTAAGCACATTTCGAGGATTTGGAGACCTCTCTGGTGGAAATGTGTAATTGCATGCAGTGAGTGGAAGAATATTTTTTTAACATGGGCTGTGCTCCAGATCCATTCCCAGAGCAGACGAATCTCACGATTCAAGAACAATTGAAACTCAGTACGGACCTTTGTGAAGGACGCATCTTCCCAGGATGTGAGTGAATTAACTTATTTTTTTCTCAAATATTCATCAATATGAATGTTGATTTTCAGATCATTTCAGGCCTAAACATCCTTTTTTGAGTCTGTGCGTGTGACGTTAATACCCAAAGACGTACAACGTAAGGTGAAAAACTCCCAACCAGATTCCTCTGACTTTTAAATGATCATTTCAGGCTTTACACGGCGACTCACAGCAGTTCACACTCACCATATTATAGCCTGTTTTATTCTCCTCACTCAGTTATGATACTTTCAGTTTTGACACAAAAACTTTGGAGGGAAAAGTTAATGCTGTACTCTGATCTCTTCATGAGCTCTAAATTGGGAATTACAAATCATTTCAGTTTTAAAATGATTATGACAAGGCCTTTATAACAAATGCATACTTGAAGCTGCTGTAAAATATTCAGTATTTATATGTAAATGACTGCACACATCAATTATACATACTGTTTGTGCCAGGTTTTGGTGGTAAGCTGTAAGCTGCTCAAGGACAAAGATTAAGACGATGGTTAAATTGATGCTCTTAATTCTGCTTTTATGCACCACTCACAGCTGTACAATCAGAGCCAGCCAACTACTCAGGGTTGCCAGATTGGACAAGATCCCCAGTTTACCACATTAATGCAACCTGAAATTATCACAGACATTTCTTCATTACCTTAGTAATTTAATTAAGTTTAATTAGGAAGCAAAATAAACATCATTTATGGAATAGAGGTAAATAGTAATAATAAAGCAAGAGGCCATGGATTACTGTAATTTTATCGCGGGAAAGGAGTTCTACTTCCTACCCCGTGATAAAATCGCAGTAACCCACAATCTCAAGAGGTTTATTGCTTTGATAAAATGGTGGAAAACATGAAATATGATTAAAAACACCTTTTGTTTTCTGAAAAGAGTTTATTATAATATGTATGTAATTTATAAAATTACACTTTATTATTAATAATAATCAACATAAACAAGTATTCCACCAAGAAATGTAGTTCCCTTAGAGTATGGTATCGTTGCCAAGCAACATTGGACCAATGAATAAGGAGAACATTCATTCCCCCATCACTGTACACTGTGGTCATTTCATGAATTTTTTAAAAACCTTTTGTTGTATAACAATGAACATATGACAACACAGCACTACTTAATGAAAACTGTTCGCTTTATAAGTACTTTCTGGTTGTCATATTACTACCATGAGTCTTATTTAGCATTAACCCAGCTGCGCCCTCTTGTGTTGGGGCTGAATCTCAAACAGCTCCCTACACAGTGCACTACGTTGGAATTTAAATACTGGATCCTGCAGCCTAACGGTGCAAAATGCAGCTAAGAAATACTCATTTGGGACTCGGTAAGTGATGCACTATTTGACGGTAAATTTTAGGACAGGTACTATCCGTTTGATAAAATCAATACTTTCATTCTTAACAACAACAACAACAACAATAACAATAATAGTAGTAATAATAATAATAATAATAATAATAATAATAATAATAATGTTAGCATTAGCAACAATAACAAGAATAAAAGCAAAAATAAGATAAAAGCTTTTTCCATTCAGTTACTAAAGTGAAACAGGACTTGTGCTCCTCTTTTTCTTATCCAATATTCTAATATTAGAAAATGCAAAAATACTATTTTGCAGATTGCAGCTCTATTATTTTTTTTACAATATATAAAAATCATTTTGCCCTTAAAGCTTTTTGTTTACATTGTGTGTGGGGGTTAGTTGTACTGTTCTTAGTGTTGTTGTCTAAATAACCATATATATGTTTTTGCATTGCTGACTTATTGAATTTCCTACAAAAACAATTGGCTTGATTGGAAAGCAGTTTAAATCAGCTCACCGACGCCTCCCTGTGGCCTACAGAGGCACTAAGATGCACCTGCGGGTGTCCTGCAGCACGAGTTTATCAGCTGGACTATGAATAATTGAAGAGTCTGCATTAAAAGTGCATGTGCGTCAATGGAGACTGCATTAAGCAAACAGAGAGCATCTCACTGACTCACTTCCAGCAGCTCACAGCAGCCATTTGTGTGTAATACAACTCCTACAAGCACACAGTTATGTCACTCAGCCTGTTCACAATCTGTTACACTCTAAAATAAGAGATCCGCTTCAAAATAAAAGCCTACATCAGGAATGAAGTCCAGCTCCTAAATGACAACAACTAACACAATGGCAAAACGCCTTTTCATCTGATCTCTTAACAATGACAGGCATTTATTTTCATTAAAGTTGCAACTAAAAGGGTTTTTTTTACCCACTAAAGTACATTATCTGTCCAAAAGTATTCAGACACACTTTCTAATGAGTGAATGATATTTTAAGGTGTACCTATTGCTGAAACAGGTGATTATAGCTTGTATAATACCTATAGAAAAGTACTGACCAATAGGATGAGACACTCTGGAAGAACCATGTCCAATACCAAGTATGAGCTAGAGAGGTATAAAGCTCCACAGCCCCCCAGCCCAAAAACCTGCGTCATCTGAAGTGATGGAAATCCATCCAGTACCTTTAGGATGAGCTGAGAGTCATATAGAAGTAATCATTCAACATCAGTGCCTGACCTCACTTATGCTTTTGTGCAATCAAATCCTCACAGCAAATATTCCAACAATTTAGTTCAATGTGTTCTACTCTCAAAAAATAAAAGTGTTTCTTATGCCGCAGTTTTCAGGCTAGAACAACAAAACTTTGCAATTTCATAGGAACTTTACCCGATTCGTTTGCTTGTGCTTTTCTAGGCAGTCCAATGTACAGTTTCATAAAAAACGTCAATGTCAACGATTAAGAATCATTTAATATTTTTTCCATAAGAAATGAATGGCAGAATGTTTGGGACATTCAAGTCTGCCACAAGTGATGCCAAAATGCACATCTCTCAAACAGACACGCATATGCAGCAAACAAAGCCTCATATACTTACAGCCTAATGCAGAGCAATAACACTAAAAGCAACGGATTTAAGGAATCAAAGCATTTAAGGTAGCAGTGGATTTAAGATAGCAATTATTGTAAGGTAATGTGGAGTTTTAACATTTAAGGTACTAATGGATTTAAAGTGACAGTGTATTTAAAGCGTCAGTGGATTTGAGATAGCAGTGGTGTTAAGTGAAATTAAGATACCAGCGGACTTACAATTGCAATAGATTTAATGTACCAGTAGCAGTGAATTTAAGGAAGCCATGTATTTAAGGCACCGGTGTATTTACTAGCACTGCAACCACCTGGCAATAACCTGGGACACCATAGCAACCGTCTAGCACCATCTAAGCAAAACGTTTGCAAACATCAACAGCCTTCCATCATTTTTATGCATTAATGTAATTAGCTGGCTTTTTCAAGTTCGTTCATGAACTTTCCCTTTCTAGTTTTAGAAGTGTGGTTCTGGGAAAATCCTTCATTGGTGGAGGACCTTTACATGAGGCAGTTCTTTAAATGTCAAAAAGTTCTTCACAGTCAGACGTTTCATTTACAAAAAATGGTTCTTTAAAGAACCTTGAGAGGTTCTTCTAGGAAACAAAAGAGGTTCTTCTATGGCAGGGGTATATAATTCAATACAGTCCAGTTAAAGAAAATTTCCTCAACCAAAGGTCTGATTTAGTGCCATTTACCGTTTTTTATCATATACAGTAAACAACTGAATGCCAAATCAAATAAAGTACAATTCAGTAACATTTCAACAACATTTATGGTCAGTCTTCTCTTTTTGGAGCACGTCATGTGAGATAATCTGACTCACTTTCTTCTCCGACTGCTTGGTTCTCACCTCGTCCCTCCCCTGTGCGTCACTCACTCGAGTCTCAGTGCTCATCGTAATGCACAGATCTGATTGGCTGAGTAGCGTGACACTGAGTAGTGTGATATTTACAACGTATGCGATTGGTCTGTGAGCTTCCCAGGCTGCTAAATCGGTACCGTAATGATTAGAAAAGCCACGGCGATTAAAATAGGACCACCCCATCAAAATCAAATAATTCTCCGATTTATAGGTCATGGGCCCGGGTCCGCATAGGACAGCGTCTGAGTCCGGACTCGGACTGTAGCCCGCCTATTAGTGACCTCTGTTCTATGGCATCACATGAACAAACGTTTGGTTCCATTCAAAACCTCTTATTTTTGAAAGCACTATAAACCTAAGCTTAATCTAAAATGTGAACCCACCCTCTCCACTGTCTTTACTTTGCGGCAAACATCTGGATCATTATTCCTGCTGCGCGACGGCGTCGATGGAGTATTTTTCTTCATAACTGACAGCCAGAAGGAGTCTGCATGTAATAACCTGGAGAGTCAGCTTTAAGAGGGAAAGATAGCACATCCAGTCAACTCTGAATTAAAATTCATTTATCATCTACAGTATTTTCAGCCGCTCCTGAAAAACAACTTGTCTCACAAATCAAACAAGCAAGGGGGAGAAAGGTAACGCTTTCTTGTCACGATGGCTGTCAAACGCTCAGGTGCCTTTAAACTGCAGCAGCTCCTTTTAGCTTTTTTTTCTCCTCATAATAAGCCCATTTACATGCAGATTCATCTCCTAGAGGCTCCTAGTACAAATGAACGCTCTTCTACAGTTACAGCACTTTCATTTCAGCTCTAGATGAAAAGGAAAAAAAATGCTTTATTTTGGAATATTAGAATCAATTATCATTAATTATAAGGATATATGGATTATTCTGCTCAACTACTTCAACGTCAGAGTTGATAACACATTTCAGACTTTAGACTGACTTTAGTCTAAAATCTCTGTCTTGGCTGACTTAATATGTTCATTTTATTAAAACAAATAAATTAAACATTCCATTTTGCCACTAACAAAGCAATCATAAAACTACCAAAACTTCACCAAATGTTACAGCAGTGACTGCTTCAGAAGAGACCATTTTAGCTCATTCAAACACAGCTTTGAACAGCTGTGCGCACATAAAAGCATAATACTCTTCATTAAAAACAATGGCTAAAAACATGGCTAAAATAAGGCTCCGTCTACAGACCAAAATTCTGTTTGTATAGTGACATGAAAACACATCTTTTTTCTTTTTTTAAATGAAGTATTTTATCTAAACGTTTGTTTGATTTATTTTATCACTTTAAACTCATCATAAATCTAAATCTTTCAAGTTTACTTTTAAAGAAATCAAAAAGATCTTAAAAAAATTACAAAAAAAGTAAGTATTATTTTCAGAAGTGTAAATTTAGGGTTTTTGGGACAGACACCTCCCAAAAGAAAGCAGCCTATGATGACTTTGTATACATTTAGCTTATTACCATCTCCATGGTTTAAATAGATCAGAACATAATCCTCTGAATACTTTGAATACTTATGAATTCTTAAATTTTAAAATATATATTCCGCCTAGGCAACAGCAGTTTAAACTAGATGTGCATTTCCTGAAGGAACTGCAAGAGTGCTTGAAAAGAGCTGCAACTGTGTGTGTGTGTGTGTGTGTTTCTGTGTAGGTGAACAACACCTCCTTAGGTGTGTGTGTGTGTGTGTGTGTGTGTGTGTGTGTGTGTGTGAGGTGTGTGTGTGTGTGAGGTGTGTGTGAGAGGGAGAGATGTATGTGTTGGGGGTGGGGTGGGGGGGTCATTCAAATGAACGGTCACTCTTATTATGCAGCTCTTAGTGGAGAAGCCTTGTTTGAGTCCGATTTGCACCCTCTGAACAAACAGCCATAACTTGGGAAATGTTTACTCTATCGCTTATGGGGTGAGAAAAGACCCCATGAGGATTATTTTGGTGCAATGTCGTGTGTATTGAGAAGAAAATGTCTGCGTTATGACGAGTTAAACACAAAGAAAATCTTGAAATAAACAGATTTTGATTTTGAGAAATTTACACGGGAGTGAATGGGGACGTTTTCTGTGCCTAGTGCCAAACAAATGCTCATAACTCTAAAGCTAACTGATAAAATGATGAGATATTTTGAGGTTTCAGGAAGGACAAGTTTCTCTACCATTTAAAACTGAAATGGAGTTTCTAGGTGAAAGTTTAAGGATTTTAAAGCAGATTCCCTGAGTGATCAGCTGCGTCTGTGAGACTGAGTGGCCTGCTATGACATCATCGATGTCAGTTAGAATTTGAAGTTCTGAACACTCATTCTTACGGGAGGTTTTTAATTTTAAACTTATTTTTATGAAAAACTACCAATCCCATCAACTCCAAAAATACACAGCACAAGTCACAGCGCTGAGACCTTCGAAACGCAGTTTGAACGGAGTCTGTACGTTAAGCGGTTCGGGCTGTATTAATCGCAGAAAAGTGTGAAAGAAGAATAAGAAGTATGAGAGATAACAACAGAGCGCTTCCTCAAGCACTCTAATTATATACAGACCACGTTCCTTATATTGTAAATCAATTTGGATAAAAGTGTCAAACAAATAAAGGTAAATAATGCACTGAATAATTTCCTACGGAGCTGTAGTAGAACTGAATGGCTGAGATGTGCATGTAGATGTCAGATGTACATGGGTGGTGATGATGGTGATGTGGACTACAGAACGGCTGCACAGCTCCAGGCGCTGGATAAGAAGCACTGAAGTATCCAGCTGTGATGGGAAACTCCCCTCGTTATCCTCCCCTCAACCCCCCCGGACCACGATGCTATCCTGCATGCTCCAGTGACCACAAGCTTGCCCCATTTATTCACACACCGAGAGCAGTACGACTTCAGTTAATCACTAACCATATTTTAAAGAGCCCATATCAATGGTTTGCTTATTTTACTTTTGCCTCTTGAGGTTCATTAATATTCTATTCTAAAAATAGTTAGGATTCATTTATTAATTAGAATTAATTAAGAAGTATTCTATTTAGAATTAAACAGACTGTACCTTTAAAATGCATGCAAATGAGCAAATTTGTATGAGTCTGCAAAAATGGACTATTTAAATGAAATGATAGAGGCCACATTAGCCCCTACACTTCCTGTACTATATTATAGTCTATATGAACTATTATGCTAACTATTATTATGTGAATAATACAAACACTACAGAGCAGTTTTACATACAGGCTATTCTAAGTTAGTCTATTTTAAGTTAGTGCTGTTCTACAGAATAAATTTAAAAAATTAAATTAATTAAAAAATTAATAAGTAAAAAAAACACTATTTGTATAACTATACTATATGTATTCTATAGGAATCAAGTGTTCAGACCTGGTAAAAGATTTAGATTTGTCATTAGTCTTTTTTTTTTTTTTTACACTAAAATAAATACTGTCCAACATTTTCATGTCACTACCGAAACACAGATAGCCGGAGTTTATGGGCAGAGCCTTATTTTACCCACACCCTGCATTTCAGAGCAGAAAGTGAGACTGCATCCATGTCCCTCATGGCCACATGGTAAGCAGTTAAATCTCATTGTATTAAAGTAAATGTGTCCCAAACTCTGAAAATCAGTGTAAAACATTAAAAATTGTCATTACCCAAACATTACCCAAAATATTTTCTATAGTTGGGTCAAATTAGGTTGGGTGTTTTAGTACAAACATGATTTATGTCTGCTAGTCATTTCCGAAACAGTCATTACTAAGCATTTGGTAAAGTTTCACTAGTGTCATGATTGTTCTGGAAGTGAATACAAAATAAACCTAATAAAGCTAAACGGTCCTTAAAAGCATTTGATGTGTGTGTATGTATGCAATAGTGTATGTAGATATACAGACAGAAAATATGATAATGATGCCATGTTTAGATAAATATATATAAAATCATGACTTATAAACAGCACTTTTCTACATCCTCTTACACGCAGCATTGAAAAGGAAACCCAATATGAGCAATTTGCTTCAGAGACGAATACAGGCAACATCTCTGCTCCTCTCCTCTCTACCCATCATCCCCCTCTCTGGAGACTAATCCGACCCTCAACATGACCTCATTTTGAAGCCCTGTGTAGGGGAGAAATCCTCCCATAGTGTTAAACCAATATGTGGAATAGTTCGATAAAACAGCAGGCTAACACACGAGGGAAAATGCCTAAAGTAAGATACAGCGTTCAATGTTCTGACAGAAAAAAAATGATATAATGATGCCATGCTTAGATAAAAAATTACCAGTGTAGTTTCAGTAATGACAGAGATCCGCTATGCACACAAACAATATACACTCCAGAGAATGAGGTGCAGCAGAAAACAACACTTAAAAAAAAAATAAAGGATCAGTCTGGACATTGGAGTGGTTACACATTTCATTTAAAAAGAACCTGAAAAAACCAAAAACTATTTTCACCATGATAGTTTGTTTTTGCTCATACTGAGCACATCTTTTAAAACATTCTTTCTTTCTTTCCTCTGACATTTCAGCCACTGAAATGAAAATAAATAGTGAAAAAAACTGTCTTCTGCTGGATTTCATACATTAGCCTGCACACTGCGATAAGTCTGTGCAAGCTGTTTATTATTATTTATCAAACTTTTTTTGCATTCATTGTTGTGTGTCCAGAATGTCTGTTTTGGCCAAGAATTTTCATTCTGGTGTACCACTATTTGTGCCATAGGCATGACATTTTTACCCTATCGCACACCTCTAGGTCATAAGAAGGGGGGGGTGTATTGTACTATGACCGAGACACATGAGACATGTACTCTCTGTAGAGCATGTATCAAGCTCCAGTCTTTGTGAGTCAAAACACTGCAGACTTCAGCACACAGCCTCACTAAACACACCTGATTCAGCTCATCAGCTAATTAGCAAAGCCTTCTTAAAATGAATTCAGAGTGGTAGATGTAAACGCTAATCTTTACAGCATTTTGGCCTGAAAGGTCCCCCCATCTTTACAGCATTTTGGCCTGAAAGGTCACATCCTCTTCCCTGCCTGCTGTAGAGGACGTGTTAACTTTAAATCAGCAAAACTCAATCTGACTAGGGGTGCTGAAACTTCTGCATACGACTATAAACACGCCTATGAGCACAAAATGCGCTGTGAGTCAGCAGCTGCACTGATACTCAGCATAATAAGAATTCCCTGCTTCAGTCCATGTTACATTAAGGGCAGCACAGCTTTAGAAGACTGTAGAGCACAAACTTTGCTCAGGGGAAAGGCAACCACCTATTACTCAATGTGCTTAGGGCCCGCTTAACTCCACCGTCTCAACATGCGACATAAGAGAGGGAAGCAACCTGACAATTATGCCTGTGCCAGTAACGGGGTCCTCTTATCCGGATAAGCGTGTGGGAAATAACGATTATTCTGTAATTTTGCGACGTGCCTTAACACTGAAGCTGTTGTGGGTGACAGCAGTGATAAAGTGAGAATCTCCGTCAAATAACAGAAAATAAAACTGCAGTTCAGTAAAAGATGTGGTTATCGTTTATTGTCATCTTTAATGTGGCCAAAAACTACCCAGTGGACAAAAGATACCCGTATAAGAAAGATCAGAACTGTGAATGTCACTCTAACTTTATCTTCTTGCAGTTTGTGGCCGTTCCGCACTTTGCCTTTTTCTCTGAAGCCATTTTGGCTAAAGCTGTGGTATGAGGATCCTTAAATATACGCAATAACATACAGGTGGCTTTTTGTACAGGCCTGACACCTGCCTGCAGCACAGAGCATGTTCACAACAATCTCATCTATGCTGGTATTAATGTAGGATTGTAGGATAAACCCAGCATGTTTAAAAAGTTGCTGTGGTTCAAAAAAATGAAAAACAAATAAAGAACACACACACACACACATATATATATATATATATATATATATATATATATATATATATATATATATAGATATATAGATATATATACACACATACATACACACACACACACACACAGACATATTCTATTTTCATATATATATATATATATATATATATATATATATATATATATATATATATGTGTATATATATGTGTGTATATATATATATATATATATATATATATATATATATATATATATATATATATATATATATATATATATATATATATATACACACATACACTGCTCAATAAAAATAAAGGGAACACTCAAATAACACATCCTAGATCTGAATGAATGAAATATTCATAACATTGAATGTGTAGACAATAAAATCACACAAAAATCATCAATGGAAATCAAATTTATTAACTAGTGGAGGCCTGGATTTGGAGTCACACACAAAATGAAAGTGGAAAAACACACGACAGGCTGATCCAACTTTGATGTAATGTCCTTAAAACAAGTCAAAATGAGGCTCAGTATTGTGTGTGGCCGCCACGTGCCTGTATGACCTCCCTACAACGCCTGGGCATGCTCCTGATGAGGTGGCAGATGGTCTCCTGAGGGATCTCCTCCCAGATCTGGACTAAAGCATCCGCCAACTCCTGGACAGTCTGTGGTGCAACATGGCGTTGGTGGATAGAGCGAGACATGATGTCCCAGATGTGCTCAATCGGATTCAGGTCTGGGGAACGGGCGGGCCAGTCCATAGCTTCAGTGCCTTCATCTTGCAGGAACTGCTGACACACCTCAGCCACATGAGGTCTAGCATTGTCTTGCATTAGAAGGAACCCAGGGCCAACTGCACCAGCATATGGTCTCACAAGGGGTCTGAGGATCTCATCTCGGTACCTAATGGCAGTCAGGTTACCTCTGGCGAGCACGTGGAGGGCTGTGGGGCCCTCCAAAGAAATGCCACCCCACACCATTACTGACCCACTGCCAAACTGGTCATGCTGAAGGATGTTGCAGGCAGCAGATTGCTCTCCACAGCGTCTCCAGACTCTGTCACGTCTGTCACATGTGCTCAGTGTGAACCTGCTTTCATCTGTGAAGAGCTCAGGGCGTCAGTGGCGAATTTGCCAATCCTGGTGTTCTCTGGCAAATGCCAAGCGTCCTGCACGGTGTTGGGCTGTGAGCACAACCCCCATCTGTGGACAGCGGGCCCTCATACCATCCTCATGGAGTCGGTTTCTAACCGTTTGTGCAGACACATGCACATTTGTGGCCTACTGGAGGTCATTTTGCAGGGCTCTGGCAGTGCTCCTCCTGTTCCTCCTTGCACAAAGGCAGAGGTAACAGTCCTGCTGCTGGGTTGTTGCCCTCCTACGGCCTCCTCCACGTCTCCTGGTGTACTGGCCTGTCTCCTGGTAGCGCCTCCAGGCTCTGGACACTACGCTGACAGACACAGCAAACCTTCTTGCCACAGCTCACATTGATGTGCCATCCTGGATGAGCTGCACTACCTGAGCCACTTGTGTGGGTTGTAGAGTACGTCTCATGCTACCACGAGTGTGAAAGAACCACCACCATTCAAAAGTGACCAAAACATCAGCCAGAAAGCAGAAAGGTACTGAGAAGTGGTCTGTGGTCCCCACCTGCAGAACCACTCCTTTATTGAGTGAGTCTTGCTAATTGCCAATAATTTCCACCTGTTGTCTGTTCCATTTGCACAACAGCTGTGAAACTGATTGTCAATCAGTGTTGCTTCCTGCGGACAGTGGACAGTTTGATTTCACAGAAGTTTGATTTACTTGGAGTTATATTGTGTTGTTTAAGTGTTCCCTTTATTTTTTTGAGCAGTGTATATACACATCTGTGTGTGTGTCTGTGTAATTTTCTACTTTTTCCTATAAAAACATGCTAAGAGCATTTTAAAACAGTTATATAACTTTCATTTCAAGGTAGTTTTTTTCTTTAAAATGAAAATGGCACAGAAGAAAAGCACTGACCTGATCACCGTAGAAACGGGCATTGCAGGCCCTTTATCCTTCAGCTCCTGCACATTCACCACCTGAGGGACAGTCTTTAGAGTGGACTCGGTCAGAGAGGTAGGTGCTGCAATGAAATTCAGATGTATTAATGACCACTTTGGGCGAGAGAAAACTACTGCACTGATCTCATGGTGGTGACTAAATTACACTGTTTTTGAAACTCCTAACAAATAATGTTCAATTAAAAATAAATAGAATCCAGTAGAATAAAATTCAACATGCACACATTTCTTGGCCCAAATGATTCTCAGTTATTTTAAATCCCAGCATAAACATTTTCTCCAGTCACTTTTTATCAGCGTATATTGAGAAGTTCTGAATTTCACGCAAAATATCAAATGGCAGTGAAATTTGAGATTTCACGCCAGCTGACAAAGATAAATTTCTTTGTGGATTCTCACTGCTGACATGGTGTTTATATAAAAAGTGCTCTATAATGTTCATATGATCCACACAGTCACTCTGACAGACTGTAATACACTACAGGAAGCGTAGGGGGCGATATGGCTTCTACCGTTTCATTTAAAAAGCTCTATAATGTTCATATGATCCACACAGTCACTCTGACAGACTGTAATACACTACAGGAAGCGTAGGGGGGCCATATGGGTTCTACTGTTTCATATATAAAGCACTCTATAACGTTCTGCAATGTTCATATGATCCATTCAGTCAAAATATTGCTTCATGCTTCTTGATGGAACTTTCAATGATAGTTATGGCAAAGTGAGAGGAAGTGAAAAAGCTTTCCAGTTGAAATAGTTAATTCATCAAATAACAAGAAATCATTGCTTGCAGCACTGATGTATACTATATTAAGTATGAGTACATTTTTAAAAAAAATCAAACAGTAAATTAGTCTTCTTACTTGGCTTCTGACTGATCATCTGTCTGTTCAGAGCAGCTCTGGCTGCGGCCTGTGGGGCTGGTAGAGTTGTGGGCGTGGTCTTCTCTGTGGGTGGGGGTCCATGCTTCACTGTCTTGGTGGCCAGAGCGGTGCTGTCTGCACTGTCCATATTTATCTTGGGAAGTACTTTGGAATTGAAAGACACAACCCTCAATCATGGAAAAACGTTTTGTTACTGTGCAGAATTTATGCAATAGGGTCTAAATTCAAAGTCATACACAACTAATCTTGGACTAAACTGCAAAACCCAGAGTGCTTCATTTAAAGGGCCCATATCCTATATTTTTCTCCCATTTTGTTTTGTACCCCAAAGGATAAAATTACTGTTACTATGTCTTTACAACTGATTTATGTAAATGACCTCTGCTTTGACTGGCTGCCCTGTATTGTGCCTCATGTAGGCTGAACAGGTGAGTTTACGTTAAAGCACTGACTTTCAAGAAATCAGAGAAAGTCAATATGTTTTGGAATGTTCTGAAACGATTTTACATACTTTGTCCAACTAACATTTTTCCTGTATTTTATTCTAGGATCTTTCAGGACATTTGTGTGGATGTATGGACCAAAAACTGCTTGAATAGGCACAGCTAACCTGCTGTAAGATGAAAAGGTGGATTTATGCAACTCTGCTGAAGCAGGGACTAAATGTCACCAAACTTTTGACACACATTCTCAATTCGCACCTGGGCTGCTGATGGGCCCGGGGCCAGTCTGTACTCTGCTGAATGGAGTGGACTGCAACGGAAATCCTGGCTGGATAGATGCAGTGCGAACCACTGCGGGGTGCCGTGGGGTCATCACGGGGAGGGCCGGTGGCTCTTCCTCTTCCTCAGCCAGGGCTAGCGGCTCCTCGGGCTCCAGATGTTGTGAAAGAGATGAGGTGGAGCTCACGTCGTCCAGATCCTCGTAGTATTTGGGTGAGAGGAACGCAGAGCGGGACAGATTGGCTGAAATGGAGACATGTTAAAGGAAACCCATTTAAACTTGACTGAAAATCTCAAACTAGAACCTCAACAAGCATGCCAGATGACAACATACTGACATAATTTTACCCCAATACTGACACCAAAATGTGCAGAACTGTGTCAACTTCATGCAAAACATGCAATATGTCTGGATGTGTTTCAACTGTGCAGACGACTGCAGCTTTCTCTAAATGAAAATGTTCTAATGCTCACAGATGTATGTTTTCTGTGATTATGCAATAATAGCATTTTATAGAACAGTTAGTTGCTATTTCGGCATAACAGCACGCCTTTTCCCCACAAACACCATCACTCCTCTCAGTCACCGTTGCTAAGCAATGACTGACAGCTGTAGGAAACGCTCAAGCCATTTGAACATTTTTACTTCTTACTTTCCTACAAACAGAAAATAGACACTTATGATCACATTTGACTGACAGCCGATTTGGTCAGACTCTGAAGATAAGACTACACTAAGTTCCCAAACTGTCATTTCCACTGAGCAACTTTTCAGTCAGCAGCTGTGGCAGAAGTACAGCTAAATAACCTGGACTTAGCCAACCTGGACTTGAACTGATCACCATTCACTAACAAAATGGGATGTAAGATGCTTTACAGACTGACTCTAACAAAACAACATTAATATTGATTTAGCAAGACTTGACAAAACTGAGATAAACTTGATATTGCTGCAGTTTTATGGCTCGGTCTGATTTGGTCAGATGATGAATATTAAACTACACGTTTAGCGAATGGTGTTCGGTTTCATTTCTGACTGATTCCAGGTTGTTTAGGCTCTTCTGTCACAGCTGCCGACTGATAGGCTTGCTCAGCGGTAATGACAGTTTGGGAATTTAGTGTAGCGAGCTGGAGAACGAACTGTCCAGCGAGCGAGTAGAGCTTGTTACCGTCACGTAGCAAGCAAAGCTGCTTGTTAAGGAACTATAATTTGGTGGGAGGAACTGAACATTAAAACATATTAAATGCCACGTTCACAGCCCAATTTATTTATTACTTACTTTTTTATTTAACTGTTGTATAAAAGCAACAGAATAACTCAAGGTTATGTGTTCTCCCTCTTGTGTTCTATTGCTAAAATAACAAATCTAACATTTTGACTCTTTAATAAGAGTAAAGGGCTCCTTTATTCGCCATTGCCATACAATTCTTTCCTACTGCACTGATTTACATTGTCTTAAATGGTTTTTGAAATGGAGTGAAAATACCATGCAGTTAGCCCAGCATGAATTACAAGGGGAAGAGCCACTGCATGTATTTGAAAAAATATAATTTTGAGCCAAAGTTGGCATATTTAAGTGGATAATTTAAATGTGAACACACAGAAATAGACTGAGATTTTACATATTTTCATTCAAAGTGTGACAATGATGTTAATCCCTACAGATGCTTCCAAAGAAGCTATTTAAATAATATTAAAGTGTGTGGTTTACTGTACCTGGAGCAGTGGACCGGACAGGTGGAGTTTGCCGCTTAGATAGGAAGTTCCTCAGCTGAGACTGCTTCACTGGAGTCATCTTAGCTGGAGAAGAACGTTCAGAGCGGCAGAGGCAAAGTGAATGTAATGTAATGTTACTTTGGCGCCCCCTTGTGCATGCTACTGTAATATTAATACTGTGATGAGCTTACATGGAGATTTTGAAGGGCCTTTGGATGTGGTCTCCAGATTGGTCTTTAGCAGTGTGTTTCTTAGGCTCTCCAACTCATTATCCAAACTACAAAACAGATAGAAATTCATATTAAACCACATATACCTTTAACTATCATCCATTGGTAGCTTGCCTATATTTCCAAAACTGTTAACTCATTCAAAACAAGACCTGTGGCCACTTGCATAAACTGACATGACGAGTTTTACCTTTACCTAAAGTGAGCTGTACAAAATCACTACAAGGAAGTGTTTAAGAGTAGATCAAAAGAAATCCAGCTTTCAGTACCTCCGTTTTAGACAATTACCAGGTTTAAATTTAAATTTACAGCTTAAAATGAATTCCTCAGGCATCCAACTTAAGATGTTTTATTCAAGCATCTACTAACATGTAATATATACTATACTGGAATATTTATTTATTTATGACCTGATTGCAATATTCGGTTTACTTTGTAAGAAAACCTGTAAATAGGTAATTAAAAACTGTACAAACAAAAGAGTAATTGTCAGTCATTTCACTTTATGAACGGTAAGGTAAACTTGTTTTTTCATATATTTACATTTATTTTTTTGTTTTTGTTCTGGCTGGTTCGTTTCTCAAACAAGAGAATCAGTTAATAACAACCTCGCTTACGTTATGTACCTTAATATTAAACTAAACTGTTTTTAATTGCTTTTGTTTCAGTGTTTTTGTCTGACTTGTGAAAAAACAAATAAATAACTGAACATTATGGTTGAATAGTTTGTGTGCGTCCTGTGTCCTCACCTCTGTGATGAAGGAGTGGATGCTGGCTGGCTCGGTGTGCTCCAAGTGGAGGTTTTGTTGTAAAGCCTCAGGCTCTGCAGGTCCCTCACCAGCTGGTCCAGTTTCTGTTTCTGCTGGTTGATGATGTCCATGTTGTTGGCCAAAGAAGTATAAAGAGCCTCTCTCTCAGGGACGATCATGTGTCTGGAAAGATAAAAACACCATATAGGGAGAGTCACTATTACTTACTGGAATTATTCATAGCAGTACATGGAATATGGAGTTGCTGGAGAACTCCATACAAATTAATGTTCATATTATAAGCCTAATGTGGTTAATTAGAGCCAACCAAACACTTTAAATCACTTGTAATCTCCATCCATCCATCCAACCATCCATCTTCCGCTTCTCCGGGGTTCAGGTCGCGGGGGCAGCATCCTAAGCAATGAGGCCCAGACCTCTCTTTCCCCAGCCACTTCCACTAGCTCCCCGGGGGGATTCCAAGGCGCTCCCAGGCCAACTGGGCGATATAGTCATGCCACTGTCTCCTGGGTCTTGCCCAGGGTCTCCTCCCGGTTGAACCTGCCTGTGACACCTCCCAAGGGAGGCGTCCAGGAGGCATCCTAACCAGATGCCCGAACCACCTCAGCTGGCTCCTCTCGACGTGGAGAAGCAGCGGCTCTACTCCGAGTCCCTCCCGGATGACCTAACTTCTCACCCTATCTCTAAGGGAGAGTCCAGACACACTCATTTTGCCCGCTTGTATTCGCGATCTCATTCTTTCGGTCATTACCCAAAGCTCATGACCATAGGTGAGGGTGGGAACGTTGATTGACCGGTAAATTCGATAGCTTTGCCTTATGGCTCAGCTCTTTCTTTACAACAGACCAGTAAAGAGCCCGCATCACTGCTGACCCAGCACCAATCCGCCTGTCAATCTCCCGCTCCCTTTTACCATCACTTGTGAACAATACCCCAAGATACTTAAACTCCTCCATTTGAGCCAAGAGCTTATCCCCGACCCAGAGAGGGCTCTATGTCCTTTTCCGCCTGAGAACCATGGCCTCAGATTTGGAGGTACTGATTCTCATCCCGGCTGCTTCACACTCAGCTCCATTCTGGGCACCTCCCACAGAATACCCCGGGGAACACAGTCAAATGCCTTCTCCAAATCCACAAAGCACATGTGGACTGGTTGGGCAAGCTCCCATGAACCCTCCAGAATCCTGTTCCACGATCCGGACGGAACCCGCACTGCATTGCTCTCCATGGATCACCACCGTATCGTGGTGGAGGGGTTTGCGTGCTTGAATGATCCTAGGAGCTATGCTGTCTGGAGTAAAAGCTCCTGGTAGGGCCTCCCAAGACAAACTGGTCCTAGGTGACAGGTCAGACAAAGTGTGATCCAAAAATACCCTTATGGGGGGAGGGATAACAGGCCTGGGGGAGGGAAGCGCCAGCGAGCGTCTGGTGGCCGGGCATTTACTCCAGGTGCCCGGTCGAGCCCAGCCCGAAGGAGCTACATGAGTCCCCCCTTCCATCGACCCACCACTGGATCGGGCAGTGGCCGAAGGCGCAGGCCTTGGTGTTCTGATACTCGGTTGCTGAAATTGTCTTTTGGAACTTGGAATTGTAATCACATTTGTCTTTTTTGCTCATTTATAAAGTAGTGCACTGTGTTACTGCTATATATGTGGACAAAGATAATTCAATAACGTTTATGTCCAAAGAAGAAAAAGACCACTCAGATTGTTATGAGCGTAAAGCTGAAAAGCCAGGGTGTGTCATGGTGTGAGATGTATTAGGCTACGTTCACTGAGCAGGTAAAAGTGGGTCAAATTGGAGTTTCTCATCAAATCTGATTTTTCTGCCTGGCTGTTCACATTAACGTTTAGATGTGATCTGTATACGACATAAGCCAGAACAGATCCGCTCCTAAACTGACCCAAGCGAGGAAAGAGCAATGCTTCACGTTGCTCATCCAGAGGTAAACAATCACGATAGCCAATGAAAGCCAGTCGCTTTCATCTTCAGCATCACTGGAGCCACTGACTGACAGCTGGGCTCATCACTCAGCTTATGTTCAAGCTCACTGTAAAAAGGGCTCAGTCACTTCTTTGGTTCGTGCCCTCAGATTATTTAAACTTTGCTTTTTCTATCACCATTTTCAGTGTAGAATGTAACATCATTATGTTACAGTGAACTTGTTACAGCGAACTGTGCTGCCTGTCACTGCATAAAACAACAGAACCAGACAGTTAAAACAGAACTTAAGACCCTCTGGGATTTACCTTAAAAGTTAGGACAGTGTTTAGGAAATTTAGTCCAGTTAGGGTGTTTCTGTAATACTGTTTTCATATCTGGAGTTAATGAGTAAAATGTTGAACTTAAGAACCAAGGTTCTGTAATAGCTTCTGTCCTAAATACAGTCCTAACTGAAGTCATGGTGACTGAGCAGATAAGATTTCAGACTTAAGAAGTTTCTGTAATACAGCTCCGGGTTCTAGACTGGCCTGCCTGCTGTCCAAAACTGTTTCCCATTGAAAATGTATTTTGTTAAGCTCAAAATACAACAACGGTTGCACAGCAGAAAACTTTAGACAGAAGAACGGAAAAATTCCTCTTTCAAAACTGAATCAGTTTGGGTCTTCGATTAAAAGGTCTTAAAAGGAAAGGTGATGTGATAGCGGTAAACATGCTCCTGTCCCTGCTTTTCTGGAACGTCACATCTGACCGACATTTCTTCTTGGATGGCAGCTCACCGCCTGAAGCTCAATTCTAGCAAGACTGAGCCGCTATTCATCCCTCCAACTACAGGTCCTCATCATGATCTTGCCATAAAGAGGATTTGATTCTTTCTCCCTCTTGGAAGAGCACCCAGGTGCTCGTTCAGTCTCCTGTCATCTCAAAGCTTGAATACTGCAACTCGCTCTTAGCTGTTCTTCCTATGCAAGTTAAAAGTCCCTTCAACTGATCCAGAATGCAGCAGCACGGCTCTTCCCCCATCTTTCCTAAGTTCACTCATGCCACCCCACTGCTGCGCTCCTTTCACTGACTTCCTGTAGCGCACATTAGATTTAAAACCCTGAAAAAACAGACCAGCCCCTCCATACCTCAAAACTCGAACTGTACCTCGAGCCCTTCGAGCTGCAAGTACAGCTTGGCTTGTACCGCCATCCTTCAAGATACATGGAAGACAAGCATCTAGACTTTTCTCTGTCCTGACACCCATGTGGTGGAACGAACTCCCACTGGCTGTCCGAACAGCAGAGTCCCTCGCGGCGTTCAAACGCGTGTTTTACTCTGCTTCTTTTTCTCTAAGTATCAACATAAACTTTTATTTTTTAGCAATATCTGGGCTCAGGAGTAGCTCTTTCTCTAATCTACTACTAAATGTCCTAGCTAAGATGCATTCTGAGTGGACAACAGCTGTTTTGAAAGGCACCTGGAACACTCACTTCTGTTTTTTCTTTTTCTCCAAGTGCTTTTCCCATTCCAGATCCAACACATCATTCACGTCCTCCACAGCAAACTTCACATACTGGTACAGCCTGCGGATCTCCTATTTCAGATCAAAAGAAAAAAAAATAAAAAATTGCACTTCAAAACCGTAATATAGAGTTACGCTACTGTATCAGTGCTATTATTTCCTTTTCCCTGCAGTAGGTCTGACCTTCAGCTGTTGCTCACTACGAGGGTCCAGGGGTTTCTTGTAGAGAAGCTGCAGATAGTCCTTATCTTGGTTCAGTTCTCTCTGAGCCCGGGCCTCCTCCACTCCTGCAAAGCCCTCCAGCAAGGTGGTCTTCAAAGTGCTGATGTCTCCATGCAAAGACTGCAGTAAAAACACTGAGGTAATCAGTAACTGAACTATTTATCTAAAGTCTACTAGACCTTACAAAGGCTAACCTTACAGGGCAACACTTTCATGCAACTTTAGTTGCACGAAACAGTCATGAAACAAAATTGTACTGGAGCTGCATAATGTAAATCATCCTGCAACTCACTTGAAACTAAGCTGCAACAGCTGCAAACGTGTTAGCTTCATGAAAAAGGCTATCTAAATGCAGACAGCGCATTACGCTGAGAAACATACTTTCAAATTTGAGTCCACTGGATCAATGGACAAGGCAATAAAACAGACGGTTTAGTCAGCAGTTGAAACTGACTCAAGGATGGTAGTTTTTCTTTTTTGTCAGTTTCCTGAGTCACAACAACCAACAAGTTTCTCAAACTAAAATCTTTCACAACTAGCTGCCGTAACCGGCAACCTGACACTAGCATGAGTGAGACATCAAGCAGGCTTAAGATTTACATAACAGATTATACAATGCAAACATCTATTGAAGAACTGGAGATAAAAGAGAGAGAAAAATAAAAAGATATATAAGGACATATGTACATTTAGAAAAAAGAATGGCAATGATAGGTAGAAAAAGTATATGAAGATGATATAAAGGCAGCAATTATGTAAGCTACACCTTACAGATGATGTAGCGATGACGTAACTGCACGGTGTACCAAAAAAAAAAAAAACCCTGCTAGTTTGGCTAACTAATGGTGTTACATGTGTTGCGTGCAACTTTAATTGCTTTTAGGTTGCTTAGTGTAATTGTAAAGTAGAGCTGGACAATATGACAACATTATCATGATGGACTGCATCAAAATACGTCACAATACGCTTTTCTGGGCATATCGTAGATGTCGGTAGTACTAAAAAAAACACTTCACAATTGCAAGTTTGTCTAAGTTAAGTGATGCTTTTTAAACACCACATACACACTAGTGAATACACACACACTAGGGGGCAGTGAGCACACTTACGGGCAGCCCTATCCACGGCGCCCGGGGAGCAATTGAATTATTGTGATGTAACATTTTGCCATATCACCCACCTCTAATGCAAAGTTGCATGGATTATGTTGCAGGCAACTTACACCTTGCAGCCAGTCACATTAAAGTTTGTGTGTAAAGCCAGCCTAAAGAAGCAAACCTCAGAAACCAAGCTTGTCTTAGCTGATCGATGGTACTGAAGGGAACAGATCAAGCTGTGGAATGTTTGATTTTCTGCTGTTCTTTTAAATTTGAAGGTTTTAATGAATCCATTTTATTCTGACGAAACACCACCTTAACGATTTAAGAGCAAGTATACCTATTCTCCCTCACCACCTCATTCAAATCAACTACAGTAGTACTCTGTTATTGGACTCTCATTAAAATCCACAGTGAGATAATATACTGCACCTCTGTGGTCTCTTTAATCTCCAGAGAGAAGCCATGAAGGTCCTCGCTTTCTTTGCGCAGGTCCCTCATCTCCTCAGTGGCGCCCACACGGAAATCTGCCCGGTTAGTGCGTGCCTTCAGCTCATCCATTTCCTTCTGGAAATGAGCAATCTAGAAAGAAAGCAACAGCAAGTTAAATTACACTATCACAGAGTTAAAGAGCAACACCTACAATCTTCTGACATGCAGCCTTTTTTTACTGTCCCTCAGAAATCGGTTAACGACCGTAGCCCAGCATGACGTAATCATGTGTGGATAAACAACAGAAAGATTCTATCCAAGCAACCTAAAGTAATATTAGTCAGGTTAAAACTAACTCAACAGTAGAAAAGAAATAATAACTAGTTAGCTTAGCCATTTTAATCAGACAATTGGATCACTTAATGCTTAGATGGAGTTAGATGGATAATGGGCCAAACTAGCAACATTATTTGCTAGAACAAAAAAAGTGGTGCATCATAGTTAGGACAGACACTCAGTACATAATAAAAATATCGCTGCTGTCGGAACAAAAACTTGTATCTCCAAATTGGTAACCTTACAGGGGAATGAAAAAAAAGTACTTTACTTTTTATGCAAATCATTGGGACCAGAACCTTTTCCCAGTCATTTTGGTCCACCTGTTTTGATCCATTCATCATGTAATGTACACACAATGTAAAGAGAGACAGGCATTTTCAAATTGTGTCAAAAAAAGAAAAATTATACAAAATGAGTTTTTGATTTCCGACAGCAGCAACATGGTACTGTGCACTGTGCACACCATCTTTAGCTAAATGATGGAGAGCATTAAGCCTGGTTAACAGGGTGAATGAATCAGATATCGTTGATGATGGACAAGTAACCTGATGGTGATGTGTAAAAGGCAATAACTGCTGTTTTGGCAAAAGAACAGAGAGAATATGAGACGACTAATTTACCATTATAAAACAGATAATTCCCGTCCTGAAATCTGACTGGATGAGCCGAATTTGAAGCTGTTGTAAAACCCACAATATACCGCAGCTATAACCACCTAATAAAAACTGAACTCTGTATTACTGCGCCACGACACGAAATACCAAAGAAGTGCACCAAAGAAGTAAGAACCTGTTTTTTGTTTTAACTGAGGGGCTTATCAGCTAGACAACAGGCTAAAATATAGCAAACATGCTAACAACTCCAACATTAACATCTCAGGCTTGAATTAAAGTCCTCATGATATGATTCACTGTAAAACAGCAGTATAAAAGTCTAAAGAGGGTCACCTGAATAGCTCACAGGCTTCAAATGTCCGTGTTTGAGTCAGAAGTAACGCCAAACCCAGGCTGAATCCCAAATGGCTCCATACATCTTAAAAACGTGTTCTGTGTACTAAACATTAAGTTTAGAAATTCTAGCTTCTGCTGTGACTGTCGATGTGAATGTGGATGAATCCCAAATGACCATTTCTAGGGATATTTTGCATTGTTGGAAAGCAGGAGTATTTGAAATGCGTGTGAAGAGGAGCATCGTCTGATAGACAGAAGAAGTGATGGTGACCAAAAAGTACTTATAAACTGAATGTATTAGTATTAAACAGTGCTGTGTTATCATATGTTCACTTTTATACAAAAAAAAAAAAAAAAAAAAAAAATAATAATAATAATGAAATCTCTGCAGTATAACAGTTATACTGGATGGGTGACCAAACTTTTTTCTCCTCATTCAGTGGTCAAGGGCTGCTAAGCAACGATACTGTATACTAAAGGAACTACATTTCTTGGTGGAATACTTACTTATAAAACCAATAAACCACTTGAGGCAGTGCAGTACTGCAATTTTATCACAGGGAAGGGAGTTTTAGGAACACCCAAAGAACACTTTTCCAGTTTTTCCAGTTTAAAAGTGCCTGATTAGCAATAATCAATAGTCGCAAATTTTTTAATTAGAAAATATTGTGCTAATTATTTTTAGACATCACCCCGGCCTACAGAGCATGACATGAAATAACTAACATTAGCTATGTTACCAACAGCACAGTACACATAATACCAAGTCAGCTAATTAGCAAGGGAAGCACAGTTAAATTATTACTAAATAATAAATAAAAATAAAAATAAATAAATTTAAAAAACCCACAAATAACTAGTACATTAGCAAGACAGCTAACATTAACTAGAAAATATAAGCCGTTCACCCAGTTTATGCTAACATCACAGCTAATTAAGTCAGCAAGAGCATAACAGAAAGTGGAGAAGTGCATGTCTTGAAGAAAATGCTGGAATTACGCAGCTTCAACAGTTGCCACGTGGTTGGTTGTAACAATAATATACCGTCAGATTGCAACAGTGTTGTGCATTAATCACTAATAATAGCTAACTAGTGAAACTAGCAATAGTGCTAGCTGTGCTATCAAAAGTACAGCAGAAATAATTCATATAGCTAACTTGTATAGTTAACTTGTGCATCAGCGTGATATCTAACTTTACCTAATTAAAATACAACATTTAAGCTGCGCACCTAGTTCACGCCAACATTGTGGCATTAAAGTTTTTTAAAGATGCGAGTCTCGTGATCAAAAACAGATCAAAACAGCATGTGATGAGGTACCAGCCTGAGTTCTCATGTTATTTCATTAGCGCTTCTCTTTAAAGCACAAAATAAATATATTAAAAATATTTTTCCTTTAGCGTATCACACGGACAGAAAAATCAGTAGGAAGAAACTGTGTGGATGAAAGGATAACTCACCTCCTCTAATATTCCAGTCAATACAGGATCAAAATCTTTCTTCTGCTGCATTTGTTTCTCCACAGTTTTTACTGAGAGGACCTTTAAACAAAATTTGAAATAAATAATTAAATATCTCACAACAAGTACAACAGAAATAAGGACAGCATCAATTCGCATAATCTATAGCGGTAGCCTTTATACGTAACCTGTGTTGCCGTGGCAGCAGATGGAGCTATGGGAGCAGCCGGTTTCTGCACTGCGGCGGACGGAGCGCTGGTCTGAGCAGGACGGGTCACTGTAAAAACAGATAAAACGGACTTCAAATCTCTGATTCAAATTCTTACTAAATCAAGACAGCGAAGACTTTCAACCTCCCAAACTGCAAGTGCACCATTTGATAACCATTCAATATTATTCAGTAGCCGCTATGAATTGTTTACTATTAACGAAATACTAAGTATTTAAATTAACTGGTAAATAATATTGATTTAATAGCCAACATGAATTATACAGTAACTACAATGAATATCAGTTTATTCAGAATTACTCAATATCCAATATGAATTACACAGCAACTACTGTAAATTATTCAGTGTTTAATAAGCAATTCAGTATCTGCTATAAATTATTCATTTTCTATGAATAATTCCATATTTGACATGAATTATTCAGTATCTATTATGAATTATTCAGTTTCCAATATTATTATTATCTACCATAAATTTGATAGATTCTATTATAAATTATTATGCAGTCTCTAGTATGAATTATTCAGTATCTACTATGAATTATGCAGTTTCTTACTATGAACTATGCAGTTTCTACTATAAATTATGCAGTTCCTCTTATGATTTATGCAGTTTCTACAATGAATTATTCAGTAGCTACTATTATTCAGTATCTACTATGAAGTACAGAGTTTCTACTATGAATTATTCAGTTTTCATTTTTTTATATTTGTGAAATTCGACCAAGGGTATAAACTGTAACTCATCTACTCACCTGCAACCGCAGCTGGTTTGCTGATGCTGAACTGGGGGGTCGGCTGAGTGCTGGTGGTCTGAGCTGCTGGTTTAGGAGTGGAAGTGAGAGAGAAAAGCTGCATGGACGATGCTGGAGGGGCCGGGGTCTCCACAGCCAGAAACCTACAAGATATAAACACATTTTTTTGTTTTGGAAATAAATTCTTTTACAGGCACTAACTCATTATTTATTTATTTATTTATTAAGCATTTAAAAACGAAAATTTCTGAAGTTCAGAAAACTATCAGTACCATTTCTTGTTATTTTGCATTATTTATTTAAAATATAGTACATTTAAGATATCGCAAGATATAAGATAATATAAAATGTGACTAAAAATGAATAATTGTTAAGCTGTTTTATGCTCAAATAACTGCAACCTTTGCAATTTTCAGCGCTATATTAACAGTGAACAGCCATAGCTTACATACATTTTTTTAATGGAAAGAAGCAATAACCAATTTTAATTTAATTGTAAATATTTTTGAAGAGCTTTTTATATGCACACTGTAGCCAAACAAGCACTAGCTTACTGCAAGTGTCCGTCCCCATTTTTTTCATTTTTTTCCCCCAATTATGTTTAATTTAGCAAACTTTTTTTTTCTCCTGAGAACTCAATGAATGATATATCATTGCTGTTCAAAGACAAACATGTTTCTTACATTTTAAAATTTTTTTCAGTTTTACAATTTTTTTTTCTGCTTTTTAAAATTTATTTCTTTGTTTACTTTTTAATTTTTTTTTAAATAAATGGACCATAAGAAATGCTGTAAAATTACTTGGAATAAAATTTCTTCATATTAATTTCTTTTAATTTATTATATAAGTTTTTGCCTTTTGTAAAGTTACTATTTTGGAAAAAAAGTTTGTGCACAACGATGAAGTATTGATTAGAAGCACCACACTGTGTGCCAATACCATCCCATTGTGGAGAATCCTTAGCCTGCTAAATGTGGGAAATGATCTCACCTGTCATTGAGGTTCATCCTAACACTAGAAGAGACTTGTTCTGCTGGAGGTTTCAACACAGTGATGGGTGAAGCTGTAGCCACTCTCTGAGGAGCAGGTGCCGGAGCAGCGGAGCTCTCTGTGGGGGGCTTGATTGGGGGAGCAGTGAACGAGAAAGAGGAAGCGGTCGGGACGTCGGTGGAGGGTTTGGGCGCAGCGAAAGAGAAACTGGAAGAAGAAGGAAATGCAGAGGCAGAGGAGGAAGAGGGAAAGGCTGAGGTGGAGGAGGAAAAGGCTGAGGTGGTGGAGGAGGAGAAGGAAAAGCTTCCGGTAGAGGAAGAAGGAAAGGCTGCTGTGGTGGCTGAGGAGCTAAAAGAGAAAATGGGAGGAGCAGTGGAGGCTGTAGGAGGCAAAGTAAAGGACAGGCCAAATGAGGATGAGGATGAGGAGCCAGGAGCTGCACTGGGGGCTAAGTGGGGGGCTGCAGAGGCAGCGGTGGTGGGCATTTGAAAAGATGGGAAAACAGAAGGAGGATTGGACACAGCAGGTGCTTGGACTGGTGGAGCGACAGAAGACTCTGAAAAGGCAATACATGAGACACAGAGTTACAGAAATGCAGTGATAAAAACATTAAATAACAGAATAAATGCTAGTGAACAAACATTTGAGTTCCAGGTGGTTGCTAAGGTGTTATTAGGCCAATGCTATGGTATTCCAGGTGGTTACTAAGATGTAGCTAGACTGTTGCTATGGTATTCCAGGTGGTTACTAAGATGTAGCTAGGCTGTTGCAATGGTATCCCAGGTGGTTGCTATGATGTTACTAGCCTGGTGCTTTAGTATCCCAAGTGGTTGCTAAGGTGTTACTAGGCCAGTGTTGCAGTATTTGAGGTGGTTACTAAGATGTAACTAGACTGTTGCTATGATACTACAGGTGTTGCTAAGGTGTTGCTAGACCATTGTTATGATATCCCATGTGGTCGCCAAGTTGTTGCTATGCCGGTGCTACAGTATTTGAAGCGGACACTAAAGTGTAGCTAGGTGTCCAAAGTGGTTGCTAAGCTGTTGCTAGGCCGGTAGAGCAACAACCAACACCCGTTGTTTCAGATGAAGTGTAAACAAACTTGGCTGCCTCTTACTGGCTAATGGTTGTCTTTCTCCATCAAGTGTGAGGCTGCTGGCAGCGGTGACCAGCTGTTTAACTCCGGGGTTCAGGTTGAGCAGAGAGAATGGACACAGCACTCCGTCAGTAGAGAGGATCAGCAGTGTTGGAGCCGGTGGCAACTTTTTCTCATCCGCTAAGAATAAGAAACGATGAGCTAAGTGACAGTCCAAACAAAATTCTAGTTTTCACAGTTTTCTTTCTCATCCCAAGCAACAGGCAATCAGTCGAGACATGGTGCATAGTAATTTCTACACATGGACATTATGGACTAGTGAGTGAACAGTACTTTTTAAAAATGTCTTTTAAGTTTTTAGTCTTCCATGATATAAGCCCTTTTAAAGCAAAGAGATCACTGGAGATTTGGCTTAATCAGAACAGACTGCTCTCTGAGAAATTTTACTTAACACGACTGTCAAATTATCATATTGGGTAGATTTATTAGCTGTTTACACCAAATTTAATGGGAAAATCAATTTACAAAAGCACCACACTGCTAAAAATAGCTCTAGCAGGTGTCTTACAGGCTTAAATATTGTCTGTTCAGTCCACAATTACATATAACGGTGTCATACAGTGTCAGTACCCACAAAATCAAGTCGATTACAGATTGCTGAACAACTCCACACGGTTTAAGGGAAACAATTTAGGCATACATTTAGTACTGAACTAACTGGCAGGGTATAATCTGTTATTTTAACTACTTTAAAAGCAACTTCTGACACCAAATGTCATGAGTATACTTGAAGAGGCAAACATTTCTGACAGCCTTTTTGTAATCACAGTAAACCACACATACTACTGAACTGAGATGCTCACATAAGTGAATTTCTTCTTGGCTGGTGTAGTCGATGCCCACTCCCACAGGCAGCGTGTCATCGTTATTTAGGGTAACAGGTAGTTCCCCTCGGCTTGCATCCTCCAGCACCCATAGCTCCCAGTTTGTCTAAAAGCAACACGTTAGTTTTGGAAGATTGTTCCCCTTTTTGTTGTTAGGGCATTTTTTTAAACAGAAAATCAGAAAATCATTAACCTGAAAATGATTCCCTGAAACATTTCACAGTTTTAGATTTTATTTGCTATTACTGCTGAAAGCCATATATTAGCAGAAGACAGGGTCTGTGATGGCAATTAAACATCATTATAGCCGTCAAGCCAGTAACAAACAAAACATCCATAAACCAGTTCAGTTACCTTGTCATCTTGTTTGGCAATAATGCTGACTTCAATGGAGGCAGCTGATGCAGCCAGGACGAGATCCCTACGGGACGAAAGTGGAGAAATCAGACCTGGAGACTCACGAGCAGTTAAACGGTGTTCAGAAACCAATACCCTGTAGCCAGTGGCATCATTCCATGGAGAACACATCATTCAGAGAACAAGGTCAGCATGTTTAAAATGTCCTTTTGAGGCTTCACATCTCCTACAAATAAAGGCGTCTGTAAAAACCCATCTGTTTTTGTTTTTCTGGCTTCATAAGTTCATGAAGACTGATTGCCACGTGGAATAAAGACTGCTGTTTAGCTCTTACAGCAGTTAGTCTGCAGAAATAAGTGTTCATCATTTTCAGATACAAACTGAGAGGTAGCTCGTTGTCTTGGTTGTGAACATTGATAATTTACACATATTAACCATTGTCGCCCACTGTTCTACCGAAAGCTACTGAAGAAATTCGAATGGCTCTCTTTTCATCAAAGCACATTATGCTTGCACAGAGAGAAATGGATTAGACCATGTTCTGCTGTTACAGTCAGAAAAAAAAACCAAAAACAAAACAGGAACAACAGGCATAGGGCCAAAAAAACCCCAAAAAACCCAAACCTTTATATTTATATAGATTGATTTTAGATTTATTCAACATGGTGTCCTGCAGCGCCCACTAAAAATCCTGTATGCTCATGTCCTACATTGTTTTATTTTTCTCTGAGGTGCACTTCTGAGGTCTGTGAGGTTTAGTTTACCAACAAGAGTTCGAAATTTAATCGAACATTGCCATCCCTCTTAGAATGAACCGGGCCGTTTCATAATCACCGTCGGCTCGTGCCTGCGACCAAATCACAGCCGTGATGTTATAGCGATAACACCCAACCTCGAGTGTTCTACTGCTTTCACACAACAGTTAAATAAATAACGTAAGAAATTAATCAACTGGGCTGTGAACATGGCATGTAATGTTTTAATGCTCGCAGTTCCTTCCGTCAAATTATAGCTCCTTAACAAGCAGCTTGTCTTGAGCAAATCAGCTGTCGGTCAAATGTGATCCTAAAAGTACCCATTTTCGGGTGGTGCAAGTAAAAAAACTTAAATGGCTTCAAATTTCTTAGCAACGGCATCTCAGTGGAGTGATACAGTGTTTGTGAAAAACCTGTGATGTTAAGGCGAAATAACAGCAAGGTTAGAATGCTTCTCAACCAATCAGCTGGCGTGGCTGGAATGAACTGTTTTATAATGTGTCTTTAAGACTGATTTATGTAAATGAGCTCTGTTCTGATTGGCTGTTCCGTAGTGTGGCTCATTCAAAAAGCAATATGGGCAGAAACTTCAGTGTGAATGGGCAGGGCTGAACTGCTGTAGGCTG
The DNA here is from genome assembly GCF_015220715.1 of Pygocentrus nattereri. Classification (NCBI taxonomy): domain Eukaryota; kingdom Metazoa; phylum Chordata; class Actinopteri; order Characiformes; family Serrasalmidae; genus Pygocentrus; species Pygocentrus nattereri. Next base: position 7,780,982 of record NC_051233.1, on the reverse strand, counting down.
AATATCACAAAAACAGCCTCACTTCCATATTTGGACTGTATGGACCAGGGAGTAAATGTTACATCTGGAAACTCGTGTTAAAAGAAAGAAAAGAAAATGTGTTTAATATATATGGGCCCTTTAAGGATGTTGAAAAACTTATACCACTGCGCAAAAACTAACCATGACTGTGTTTCCATCTCAAACTCTCATGGTTGTATTTGGTGATTTTTGCAGAAGCTCTGATTTCTATGCTCTTAAAAACACACTCCCAATTAAGAAGCGAAGTTGCCTAAACCAACAGTGAAGTGGTCTTACCAGTCTTCAACGTGGCAAAGGAAGTAGTGGTGCTGTCTCTCTGTGCAGGTGCCATAGACGAGATCGCTGAAGTTCAGGTATTTCTCCTCCCTCTTCTCGTCCTTCTTCTGCACCAACAGAGCAGAAGATGAAACATGTTCAGAATGCGGATTTGAACTCACTGTCAGTGTTAATTCTTAGTTTGAGAGAAGCTGAAAGACTCACAGGAAGTGACACCACCACCAGCTCAGGTGGCGTCTCTGGAGAGCCGTCAGCGGCTGCATACGCCACCGCAAAGTTAAAGGTGCTCAGCCACAACACGTCCAACACTGCCAAACAAATACATGAATACTCAAGTCAAAATCCAGTACAGACACAAATGATTACAAGCACAGAACAGCAATTAATATCAATACCACTAACATTAATACTACTACTACTGATAATAATAATAATGATGATAATAATAATAATACGTAGAGAGGCCAAATCTCTGACCTCACAATAATTACAGTCAATTATGATTTTTCAGGGAATAATTCAGTGCATTTGCTTGCCAACATTTGGTTTATTTTGGCTTTGTTCACATTTCCAGGATGAAGCTGCACAAATACGATTTTTTGTGGATCTGGTGTTTTCAGGGCTTTGTGGAAACGCAAATCGGATTTTTTCAAACCCGACCGGAGCCACTTTCATATGCGGTCCTAGATCAGATACGTATCCGATTTGTGGCCATGCGACCTTAATGTGACACTCAGATCGGAATTCATGTTTTACCATGGCAGCAGCGCTGAACAGAAGTTAAAGCCTGGAAACGGCGGAAAAGGAGCTCATCTCCCCCTTTTCTCTTTCGTCTGGCTCTAATAATGAAGCTGAGAGCTGATCAGTTTATTATCTTCACAGCAAAGCTCGTTCTGCTCATTAGTTTGTGCTGATGATGCATGGGATTCATTCATGTGAGTTACTGAGTAGGATGTGCGCATGTGTGTCATTTCAGGATGCCGGTTTGTTCACATTAATGACGGATCTGAATCACCTGAATGATTGTGAACCATCATGTAAGAGATCGGATTTGAGCAATGTGGTTTGTAATGTAAACGTAGCCCTTAGTACAAGAAGAATTATTTAGTGGTGCGAGAACAATAAAAAAAAAGAAGCTTTTTTTTATAATTGAAAATATAAATTTTTACATTTTTGAAAAGAATGAGAACTTATATATATATATATATATATATATATATATATATATATATATATATATATATATATATATATATACACATACATATACATACACACACACACACATCTTTATATCTTTATAGAAATACAAATAACAATAAAAATGTTTTTTGTTGGACTTTACAGAAATAAATGCATATAAATGAAAATAAACATATATTCATTTGTCTTCGTACATCTATGTAAATAATAAAACATGTGTTTTATAGGTCTACAGAGAAAAAGCTATCTAGGAAATACTGAATGCATGTTTGATAATTGCCTTATAGTCCTGATATAAGTAGCTGCTACTATTTTATTATTTTTTATTTTGCAGGGTGCTTTTGTCATTTTGCATTATTTGTTACTGGCTTAAACTAGCTGTTCTCAGTTCTGGGCCTGGCCCAGTGTTTTTACCGCTCTCCATTCACAGACTAGTTTTCCTGGATTACCTTTGACAGGGTTTTCAGAGCTGTAGAAGTTTGGACATGGAATCACTTTCTTCTCCTGTAGAGTCTGCGTGTAAAAAAATAAACATTATAGATAATAACTAAATCAATAAATACTTTGAAAATGACTGAAATCAGACAGAGAAGTAATAATGTGATGGGCTGCTTTTTTATGTAATGGGCTGTCAGTAAACAGTTTTAGGCTTGATGACTTTCAGTCAGACTTACAGGTGTGTACTGAACGACCGTTGCGTTCTGTTTGCCTGCAGCGACTTGCTTTCCTTTCGGACTCCAGCAAACTGCAGAAGAGAACACAAACACACTCACCAACAGGAATTCATAACGTGTTTCTTTAAAACATTAACCACGTTACCAATTACATAAGATAACACAAACTTCACACCCTTTAACCATTTAACATCCACTCCAGTCTCTTTCTGTGCACTTTTGTTTTCTGTTTTTCAGTCTAAGTAGTCTTAGTAAGTCTGGAGAACTGCACAAGGCCTCAGACATTATGCAGAGTGATTCAAAAAGATTCATCTGATTTCAAAGCGTCATATTTTTACAACCGTGAGGCACCTTGGACCCAATCACATACCATTTGAAAGATGGGGTCAGAGTTTCTGACTGGCTCCCTTCAGTCTGTGAGGAGATGGAGACCCCTGAGCAGAAAGTGTTTAGTGTTCTCCACTTCAATAAGAGTGAATCTGTGAAATTGTGCAACATGACTTTTGTCGGCCACAAACCTCCATCAGCTCAGAGCGTCCGAAATTGGTTCCACAACACTGGATGATCTCCGAAATCGCATTGAAAGAGCCGTGACCTGACATGCTCAATCGAGTATGAGATGAATATGACTATGGCGTTGATGTTGTCCGTACAGCTGGAGGTGGTTCATATTAAGCACTTGTAAAATTACATAAACTTTATGCTCAATTAAACAATTTACAGTTTACTCCGATGTTCTGTAATGATTTACAAGTAAAATAAATTGTTTTTAAATTTGATGAATCTTTTTGAATCAGCTGCATTAAATCTTTAATACTGACTGAACTCTTACTAATACTAAAAATTATTTTAATATTTATATAAATTTCATATTTTAGCCACTACCTAACCAATCTGATTACTGATTATATGCCCAATCTATTTGATTATTGATTAAGGGTGTATTTATTCAAATTCTCCCATCAGAACACTGAAGTCACTCACCACATGTGATGCCCACAGAGACTGGAAGTTGTGCCACCAGGGTAACGCTGTCCGTCACATCCAGAACCATCATACTGCCATCAGAGAGACAGGCGGCCAATCGGAATGCTTCTACTGGACTCCATTTCAGGTCCTGCACCGAAGTGTCCAGTGCAGCGTTCGGTTTATAGGAAGCAAAAGGCCTTTTCTCTTGTCTGGCCTGCAGCAAAAATGTGTTACATATACAAGAAAAGGTTTAAACACTGTTGGTCAATGTTTTGTTGATTTGAATAAGTGAATAAGTGAACACGTCCTCTACATTAAACACATTTTTTAGTTAATTTTCTGTCTATTTATTTTAAACATTTTGGGGGGAAAAAATGATAAAATTTTAAATGTGCCATAAATTTTGCACAGGCCATGTTTTCCCACCAAATCAGTTCAATTCAACAAGGAAGCAGTAATTATGGACTAAACTGTGCAGAATTGTGTTCTCTGGAAAGGTTGTTTTTACTTATTTTCAATTCAACATGCAACTACAGCAGGGGTACACAAACCTTTGCACAAGACTATATACAAACAACAAATTTGCATTCTCCAAAATATACTTGCACAGAACGTTGCCCCCCAATGTTCTGTGCAAGTATATTTTGGAGAATGCAAATTTGTTGCTGACTTGCATTCCTCAAGAGGTGCTGTAAGGGCGGGCAATATATTGTCCGGTTATTTATATATATATATATATATACACACATATATATACATACATACATATATATACACACACACACACACACACACACTCACACACTCACACATATACACACACACACACACACACACACACACAGCAGGTCATGTAGGAGAAGAACAGAGTGAAGGGACACAGCACCTCCACACTTTTATTCCCTGTTGAAATAATGAGAAATGGTATAATTTCTTCTTTTGGTAAACAATGAAAATGGGTCCCACAGACCCCAACACCACACAAGGGTAAAGGAAAAGGAATAAAAATCACTATGATATGCGATTATGGGCCGGTGCTGATCTTAATATATGGATCTGTCGTTTGAGATACTTTAATATTTATAAAGTGTAAAAATCTACATTTAACTGCATTAACATTACAGAAAGATATTAAATTTACTTATCAAAGGTTTCAATTCCAGTAAAATCAACAAAATGTAGATATCTTAGCAAAGTAACCCAGTATGAATTAAAAGTTCTGCTCTTCTGAAAAAAAAAAATGTCATCAAATTACCAGTAAAATCTAAACATTTGATTTTACAAAAATATTGACCGATACTGATGTGCTGCGAACTTCAATGTGCATCCCTGGGAAAAAAAAAAACATTGTAGTAGGCTGCCATCCAATCACCTACTTAGGAACCATATTGTTTATACAGTTACTCTACAGTCTTCACAGACTTTATATAATTGGTCTAAATATAAGTCTAAATCTTTTATGGTGCATGTAACTGTTCACTTGCACACAACTGTAGAAGAGCAGATCACCAGAATCATATGGTCAGAAAACAGCATCATTATCACAGCATTAGATTGCTCTAGCCTACTATACTGTGATTTCAAAACAGAGTCAGCTCCTATGTCATTCAGAGCCTCAGTCCAGTTACCTTGTTGAAGAACGTGCGAACGTCATAGAAGTCCAGAGCGAGAGGGGCTTCCTCACTCGCTCCACACACAGACAGCGTGAGCTCATCACTGCTCAGGGCGAGGTGGTGCATGGGCAGATCCAAACACACGGCTTGGCAGTCCACATCCTCCACTGAAGAGCAGAAACAGTGTGAGAGCAGGTCAACACTCAGGAGCTACATAAAGCTTTGAAACTGCATTGAAACTACTTCAAGAATTCAAGAAAATAAAAATGTCAATGGTTTATTTTGAAAAAATGTGTAGCTATTGTGAGAGTAAAAAAAAACAAAAAACAAACAAAAAAACCAAAAACAACAACAAAAAAACACTATCAGATAGTCAAGTGATAGGATTTCAATTTTGAAAATACTAAATTTGATTAAAAATATTAATCTACTATAAGAAAATAAATATCCAAAAAAGTGTTTTTACTTTTATTTTGGAAGAGTGTGGCATTTTTGCTTTTTTGTTTTACACATCAGAATACGTGAAGTTTGCATCTTAAACAGCTCACATGTACATTATATGCACATATCTTTTTAAATTTTATATATTAAGTATATATTTTTTAATTATTTTTTTTTGTGTGTGTTTTTTTTAATGTGAGAAATAGAATTGTTGATCTCCACAAAGCTGGCCTAGGGTATAAAAAGTCTGCTAACACTACGAAAGTGGCCTCGCCAGGGTCGACCAAAGAAATTGAGTCCATGTGTTCAGCGTCATATCCAGAAGTTGGCTTCAAAAAATAGATGCATGAGTACTGCGCGCAATGCTACAGAGGTTGAAGAAATGGGAGATCAGCCTGTCAGTGCTCAGATCATATGCCGCACAATGCATCTGTATGGCCGTCGTCCCAGAAGGAAACCTCTTCTGAAGCTGATGCACAAAAAAAAAAAAAAGATGGTGTCCAGCATGTGTGGTGGCGCCCTGGTGAGGAGTGCCAAGACAACTGTCTCTTGCCTACAGTCAAGGATGGTGGTGGTAGCATCATGGTCTGGAGCTGCATGAGTGCTGCCGGCACTGGGGAGCTGAGGTTCATTGAGGGAAACATGAATTCCAACATGTACTGCGACATTCCGAATCACAGCATGATCCACTCCCTTCAGAAACTGCACCACATGGCAGTTTTCCAACTTGATAACGACCCCAAACACACCTTCAAGATGACAACTGCCTTGCTGAAGGTAAAGGTGATTGACTGGCCAAGTATGTCTGCAGACCTAAACCCAATTGAGCATCTGTGGGGCATCCTCAAGCAGAAGGAGGAGGAGCACAAGGTGTCTAACATCCGCCAGCTCTGTGATGTCATCATGGAGGAGTGGAAGAGGATTCCAGTATCAACCTGTGCAGCTCTGGTGAATTCCATGCCCAAGAGGGTGAAGGCAGTGCTAGATAATAATGGTGGTCACACTAAATATTGACACTTTGAGCACAATTTGGACATGTTCACTGTGAGGTGGACTCATTTGTGTTGCCAGTTATTTAGACATTAATGGCTGTGTGTTGAGTTTTCAGAGGACAGTAAATCTGTACTGGTATACACGCTGTACTCTGACTACTGTAAGTTATATCCAAGGTTCATTTATATAATGTTGTCCAATGAAAAGATATAATAAAATATTTGCAAAAATGAGAGGGGTGTACTCATTTTTGTGAGATACTGTATATACATAAATCGTAAACCTAAATAACTACTTATTCTCTTTGGTGGGACTGGGCTTAAAAAGCACTCTCCAACCAGCATGTTTGACTACAAAGAAAGCGTTACAAGTCATGTTTAGCTGGATTTTAGGCAGCACAGTTTAAAAATACACTGCATTCATAATTTTGGTCCATTTTTTAAAATGTGGCACTACTCTATTCTAACTTAAATCATGAAATATGATAAAGTTAATTAAGTATTCCTGATATTAAATTTCCGTCTCCACTCTGTGGTTCCTAAATTAGTTTGATATAGTTTCTGTTTTTCTTAATTTTTTTAACAAACAACATAGAACATCCCACCAGCAGTGAGCAGAGGGATCTGGCATAGCGGTGAGAAAAAGTGCAAGGGGATGCGCACCATTAGCTGCTAACAGATCACTAAAAGGTCTTACCTATTTCATTGGTATTTCCTTCCACTCTTGCAGCAGAGATGATGTCTTGGGTGTAAAACACCTTCAGCATTCTGTCCTGGCCGACAAACGTCAGGCCAAACTTGTTTGAGATGGCAAGAAGGCTTGAGCGCTCCTTGGGTAAATCATCAGGAGAGTCAAAGACACGGATTTTCTTCATCTGACGAAACTGAAAATCCTGTCGGAAAGACAACATCATAACTGTTTATTGTGGAGACTTTGATGTAGCATATAAACATTCACAATTTCTATGCAGTCCACATACGGAAACTGAGCCGTTTTGATATTAGTGTATCTGTAACATGACACCAACACTACTCACAAAAAGTCCAGGATATTTGGCTTTCGGGTGAAATTTCAGGATGAACCTAAAATGCACTCTAACCTCTACAGGGGAACTTAATGTGACCTTCTCTAAACTTTTGAATGTCCAACTATTCAATGTTTCAGTATTTTTTGCAACGTTTGCTGTTCTCTAACAAGGAGCTTAACGGCAAGGTGGTGGTGGTGGTGGTGGTGGTGATGTTACAGCGTGGGCAGATGTCTCTAGTCAGTACAGAACTGCCCTACGCTTTGTGAATGGTACAGTGACCCAGTGGCCCAAACTACTGAATAACATCATTAATCCAGTCATTGTGCCTCTGCATGAACAACACAGGCCTCATGGATGACGATGCTCCAGCTCATCGAGGTCGCATCATTAGGGAACGGCTGCTGGAGACTGGGGTACCTCAAATGGAGTGGCCTGCACTTTCTCCAGACCTGAATCCCATAGGTTTTCTCAGCCGAGTCGCTGTGCAGAGGTCCGTAACTCTGTACCCCAGAACCTCAATGACCTGAGGGCCGCCTTTCAAGAAGAGTGGGATGCCATGCCTCAGCAGACAACGAGTCGACTTGTGAACAGCATGAGACGTTGTTGTCAAGCTGTAACTGATGATCAAGGGCACATGACGAGTTATTGAGACATTTGTAGGGGTAAGTTGTACCCACCATTGCTGTTGGCTTTTGTTTCAATAAATCGTTTGAGCTGAGGAAATCCCCACTGCATGCTTCTACTTAAATGCCCTACTTTCGTGATATAAAATCACTGTAGCCTGAACTTTATGTTTTCCATAAATTTCACACAAAAGCCAAATATCCCTAACTTTTTGTGAGTAGTGTAATACATCTATAAGTACTAATATATGCACATATTTATTCAGCATTGTCATTATATGCTGTTACTGCACTGCCCTTTTCATCTCAGGCTATAATCTTATCGCAGATTTTTGTATATTTGTCCTGTGTTGTGTGACCGAAATTCCTTCGGGATCAATAAAGTATCTATCCATCCATCCATCCATCCATCTATAATTAACTATTCAGTCTACAGCAGTTAGCCCCGCCCATTCTGTGATGTTACAAGAAGAGTTTCAGCCCAGACTGAATGGGCGGGGCTAAAGTGCTGCAGACTGAACAGGCAGATATATGCAAATGCACTGGTTGTCATCACATCATTAAAACAATTAATGTGGGTTTTTTTTCCGCAGATTATGATGTTTTCCCTCTAAACGGTGTTCGGTACGTCACAAATCTGTCATTACTTGTCATTTCCAAGCCAGAATGGGTCAGAATCGCTGACTGTGACTAAGACAAAACCAAACGCAAAAAACAATAAAACTTGAAGCTTCTCCACTGCTGCTGTTGTTTATGTTTAATGTGACCACAAAACCTCAAGAGAACCTGCCCACTTTATCCAGTGGGAAACAGACACAGGCACTCGAGCGGGGTACAGACAGCTGTAGGATCAGAAATAACCGCAAGCGTAAAAATCTAAATGCTTCAAGCTTTCTTTAGTAAGCAAATGGTTGATAAATCATCAATGAACCATTTGCATGATTAAATGGTTATTTGCATGATGAAATGGTTCTTCAGATTGACGGAGAATACGCTGTAAATGGTTCTATATAGCACCAAAAAGGGCTCTTCTATCATGTCAAGCTTGACATGATGCTTTTCAAAAATTCTGCACAATTAGCTGGTTGAGATGTAAACAATGTAAACAGAGTCATTCAGAGCGGTTCGGCGTGAAATGCTCTGTTCTACTCGCAGTGGTGGTAATAGGAACCAGACGTCCACCTTTAAAGCCGTTATGAATACACTGCTTGGTGCCACTGATTAGTGATAGATTTGTGATGAAGTTCTGGCTTAAAATGTACTTTAATCCATTCATGGCGGAGGGGTACATGCAGGAGGCAAGAGAGTCCCCAAAGAAAACGTATTTTCCCAGACTTACGCCTACTTTACCAACATCAACGTCCCTTATAAAACTCTGAAGACGTGTAGGTTCACTGGTGGTTTTGGACGGTAAATAAAATGTCTATATTTGTGCTGTAGTCATGGCGACCCCTGGTTCCTATCGCCACCACTGTAAAGCAATCTGAGTCCCTATGATCAACCATTTCACACCAAACTACTGTTTACATCTGAATTATGCAGAGAAAAAAGTTAGCCAACGTTATGTTTTCATGCGGACACGCAAAAACAGAGTAGCGTCGACAAACGTTGATAAGTATTGTTTTTAGTAACTGTTAATAAAGCCTGGTTTTTAACCTAACGCTACAAATTCTGACCAAAATCTTATTCATCTTCGGAAATTCTTGGGCGCTGCTAACAGGCTAGCTTGGGTTAGCTTCAAAATCGGCCACCAAAGAGCGCCCAAAAGACTCTCAATGGCCTTTTTTTCAACGTTTTGCAACATTTAATTATTATTTTTTCAGTTTTCAGATTGTGTTCAGGCGCTATTACATCAGTTAGCCGCACCAGGCTAACAATCATCAGCTTCTTGTTCGAATCGTCCCGTTCCACCTTAAATGATATTGCTTGGCAGTTACATTCTAGAATAACACGTGAGTGCCAGTCACGTTATAGAACGGAACTGGAGCGCCATTTAAGGTGGAACGGAGAAGTTCTACCAAGAAGCTGACGAAAGAGCTAACAGGCTAAACACGCTTTACCTTCATTTCCCTCTCGGGGATGGAGTACGGGTCGTCTCCCATTTTCAGCTTTCCTTAAAGTCTAAACGCGAGTCTAAGAGAAGAGTTGAAGGGAGAAAAATTCCCACAGTTTTCAGAAACTCCGGACAATCAGACTCAGTGACATTTTCCAAGAACAGAAACTAAGATGACAAACTCGCGCCACGCGAAACTGTTTTTCCTGCTAAAGCGTCGCGAATTTCCAAAATAAAAGTCACAGCTCAAGCTTTTTTTGTTTTATTTTATTGATTTATTGATTAAATGTAAACAAAAACAGCAATAGGTCAATTTCACGATTCATACATCCAGCAAAATAATAATAAACTAAAACAAAACAAAAAGCAAACAACGACAACAACAAAAGGAAAAGAAAAAAATATACATAGTGGGATTCAAATAAAATCGAAAAGCTTCAAAGTATCAATGGATTTATGACATTTCTTATTTTTCATCTGTCGAAAATTCACCAAGTTGTGTATATAAGTGTACAGGTCTGAATAAATAAATGGTCGCAACTGAAGCTCGTTGGTGCGTTTGGACACCCCCCCCCCCCCCAACTATTTTCAAAATAAAAGCTTCATCATGAACGCGTTTAGCACCTGTTTTGAAACTGTCCTCATTCTGAGAAAATGTTTTAAGTCTCTTTCTGGCATCACATCTATCAACAGCCCTCACAGAACCCCGCTTTTATTTTTTAAATTCCATAACAAATTACTGATAAATGGCAATGTATGGATTTCAAATGTATGACATTCACTAACATGTATAAACTGCCCTGATATCCAACTTGTATTAGTCACATATGGACATATATGTGACATATATGCTTACTTATTTGAAACTGGCTAGGACATCTATTTCAGCCTTAAATTAACTTATGCAAAAATATATGTGTAACATGTCTATTTAAAAAGATAAAACAGAAAATATTACTCATATATAGACAGAATGTATTACTCATAAGTGCTTCATGTTATATGTTTTAATTTTTAGGTATTTAATTTAAATTCGGTTGTTGTATCAGACATACATTGGACATACAGGTGATCCATATTTAATGCATGTATGTTTTCACTCACATATCAGACCTACATATAAAGATGTATATCAGATTTACATGTTGGGCTCTATAAGTATCTGCAAACAGAATTTCTTTTATTCTTATGAGTAATAAAATAGCTATTTTGTGCCATTTTTCCTTTTTTTGTTAATATGCTGCATTCTTCAAGTTGTCTCAGTAAAACATTTATGTTTATAATAAATAAATTTATTTTATTCTCCCCTACATCAACTAGACACTTTTCACAATAACATAACCAACACTAAGATCCTCCTAAACCTTTATTTGATTCCCCCACACCAATCAATAGCTATGCATATTTCAAAATAAAAGCCTTAGCACTGCACCTGTCAGAAGCTTTTTGAGGCTTGCGATTCTTAACAGTAGCTGTTTTTTTTCCAAAATAAAAGTCTCAGCACAGTTTGTCAGGTGCCTTCAAATAATACATTATCTTCATGTATCTTGTTTAGTGAAACTGCACACTTATACACAGATTAGGCACAATATTATGACCACCTCCTTGTTTCTACGCTTATTGTCCATTTTATCAGATATACTTACCATATAGGTGCACCTTTGGGTGGTGGATCATTCTCAGCACTGCAGTGACACTGACATGCTGGTGGGATAGTGTGTGTTGCGCTGGTCTGAGTGGATCAGCTAGAGCAGTGCTGCTGGAGTTTTAAGACACTGTGTCCACTCACTGTCCACTCTATTAGACACTCCTACCTTGTCAGTCTACCTTGTAGATGCAAAGTCAGAGACAACAGCTCATCTGCTGCTGCACAGTTTGTGTTGGTCATCCTCTAGTCCTTCATCAGTGGTCACAGGACGCTGCCCACAGGACACTGTTGGCTGGATATTTTTGGTTGATGGACTATTCTCAGTCCAGCAGTGACACTGAAGTGTTTAAAAACTCCAGCAGCACTGCTGTGTCTGATCCACTCAGATCAGCGCAACACACACTAACACACCACCATGTCAGTGTCACTGCAGTGCTGAGAATGATCCACCACCCAAATAGTACCTGCTCTGTGAGGGCCCATGGGAGTACTGACCACTGAAGAACAGGATAAAAGGGGGTAACAAAGTATCAGAGAAACAGATGGACTACAGTCTGTAACTGTAGAGCTACAAAGTGCAGCTATACAGTAAGTGGAGCTGATAAAATGGACAATGAGCGTAGAAACAAGGAGGTGGTCACAACATTATGCCTGATCGGTGTAGCTGCAGTTGTTCCATGAAACAACAATGAAATCAGCCACTACAAACAACAACACACTGTCAAACATATTTTCTTGTGAATAAGGAGCGCAGCAATGGTTTTGGTGAAATAAGGAATTTTATTAGAAAGCAGACTTTTTCAGTATTGCATTGGAAAAAGAATCAGTCACTTGAACTACACAATGTCAAACCAAATTTTGGTGGTGGAGAAATCCAGAAGAAAGGTCATGGAAATGATTTATTGATTATAACATAGTTTGTGGCATTTTGCTTTAGAATAAAGTGTCATTTAAAGGCGTAAACAACTGTTTTAACAGGACTTTCATTTTTCTCACTTTAGAACACAGAAGCACAATTATTTTTCTCATTCGCATTGTATTGCCATACTGAACAAAGCTTGGCTGCTTTAAGCGTTCTGGGTCTTATGGTAAGCAGTTAGCCCAAAAGGCGTAGTCAGCCTGTCAGGTACAGCTGTTTTACAGCCTGAGACCAGAGTTGGCATTACTTTTACAACAGTCAGTTGTTGGTATGGCAAGCTGGTCATACAGCAAAAGAGAAGGCCAACTACTGCCCGCCTAGTGGACACTGAATCCCCATTCAGCTGAACTGCTCAATGAGAGAGACCCTAATAGAACCTGGAGTAGCTCAGGCACGCGGAGGCCAAGCAAAGCTGGAAACACAGCAGAAGCTTAGCTAATAAGTGCTAAAACTTCTCCCAGAAAATTAGTGCACGTTCTTTCTTTGATTGTCTGCGCTCTGAGCACATGAAGGTTGCTTGCTTAAAACCCTACTGGTAGGTTTGGCTCACCTTCCCCCAAATGGTAAAGTCTATAAAGTGCTGGCATTATTTTTCAAAGACAAAGACACACAGCTGGGCACAAATACAGACATCCAAATACACAGTTCAATCCTCCTGACTTCATATTGGCTTATGCTGAGGGGTCTGTGGGGTCTTTAGTTCAGATTAAAGAGTAATTTAAAAGAGCGGTGAATGAAAGCGATTAGCCATCAGTTAGCATTATGATAACAGAGCTGTACCTTTTAAAAAGTGGTCCTTTAAGGGCTCTTTAGCAAAGGAAAAGGGTACAAACAGAACCATGCCAACTATACCTGGATAAATGGTTCCTTAATTGCTCTAAATGGCACCAAAACAAGTCAAAGAACCTGTTTTGTACTATTATACAGAAGCACACTTGCTAACAGTGCATGCTACTGGCTTCCATTTGTTGTTAGCCATATGAGCGTACTTGGTTGAGCTAATCTTCTAATATTTACTGTATTTTTATCAGGTGATTATATTGTAAAGGCTGATTTATACTTCGGCAAGAACGATAACTTGCAGACGCAAATAAAGGGTTTATGGGTAAGCAGATATGAGCAAATCTCAACTCAAGTGTTAGCTGTCTGGTAGCGTCAGAGCAGCACTAGACCCCAAACCAGAACTAGCTTGAGGATCGGTTTCAGCATAATACTGCCACAAGTGATCCTCAATTATAGTGCAAAAATTGCTTTCCCTTGCATAAACCCTTACATATTTTCCCTTTCAATAGCCATGTATTTCAAAATAAAAGCCCCAACCTATCTTGTCAGAAACTTTTGTGTTTTTGTTTTTTTTTTAAATTTCAACATTAAATTTGCTGTACATTCTGCTTTGGACACGCCCATTCGTACTCATATTCATGCTATGTGCGGGTCTTCTGGTAGACACCTATTCAAAGGCATGCACACATTTGCAAACGCAGAAGTATAATTCAGCCTTAAGAAGAATTGATTTGTTTCCACAGTGTATTCTGTAAGAAGTACCTGCTTTCGGACTAATCGGACTACGTTAGTGTCATGGATGCATTTTTGTCTGAATTTCAATAACTGAAACCAATCAAACTTATAAACGGAATTATTAAAACAAAACAAAACAAAAAAACCAGCAAAAAGCAAAATTACACAAATGTGACTGGAGGAAGTATGTACACAATTAGAAATACAGTTGATTAAAAGTAGGGATGCACCGATATGGGAATTTTGGGCCGATGTTGATACACAATATTTTTCCGGTGCTTTTGCATCACACAGAAATACAGCATTTATTTTTGCAGTGGATACAAATTCAGTAAAATGAATAAAATGCAGACATTTTAGTGCCGTGTCACCTAAAAACATTCAACAGTATGATAAACACATCATCAAATATCAGTTTGAAACAATGATCGAATCTAAAATTCTCTTTTTTAAAGCAATTATTTGGAGATTTTTCTGTGCATCCCTAATAAAAACAATATACCAAGCTTTTCTCGGGGACTTCAAATGTGAAAATAGTCTTGAAATTGTGGTTTCCCCAAAAAAGTGTGCATACTAATATTATAAAAACTGATTCTAACATCTCAAAATGGAAAACTTTCTCCACTCTAACTGACCCTCAGCCAAAAACCAATGATGAAACCAGAGGACCTCCTGAATGGCGTCCTCCAGAGCCGCCAAACAAACCAGTCAGCGATTCACATTCACAGCTCTGCTCATTTTTGACAGGGTGTCATTTGGTTCTGTGCCATTAGAGAACAGACAGTGGAATACAAAGACAAAAGGAGCCCGGAACTGATTGTAAACAGGCTCCGAAAAACTCAACCCTTCTTTCACATACCTCACGAGTGCACGCTTTCGAGGAAGATACAACCAGCGTTGCGCGGTTGTGCAAAAGCAATCACGTAAGCGATTAGTGCCAAATATTTAGAGACCATAAAGGTCTTACTGAAGGAGTAGCATCTACAACGTACAACATAAACATATAAATTAGCCTGTCTTGCACTCCGGACAGCATTATGCTACCACAAAACAGAGCGTTCCACTCTAACAGGTTAGCAATCAACATTCTCTGAGGTTCTCCTCAGCATCTAGTGCAACATTTGAACATTTTATAGTGCTGTGCAAACCGTTCGTGCATTTAATTTCCACACAAATGGTCATTAAGTACAAGTTACTCATTTTTCAGGAGATCAGATAAAAGATAATCCACTTGCATAAGGAAAATATGTGGTGAGTTCAAACACAATGATTAAAAAGTCAAAACGGGGCTCCTAACAACCACCTGGAAGACCTGGTAGACACCAAAACTGTCTCCATCAGATAAACTGACCACCCCAGAGTCCAGACCTCAACATCACTGAATGTGTTTGGATTACTTCGGGAAATTTCTAAGACAACTAACTTCTAAGACTGAACTTTGGAGGTGTGTCTGCAGACTTGTACTTAAAGGCAGTTTTGACTTGTAATTAAATACATGAAGGGTGGTCTTTGACTTTTGCACAGTACTTTACATCAATTTAGAGCCTGATGGTGCTTAAGAAATAAAAAGAGAAATGTGGTAAAGGAAGATAAATCACAGAGCGGTTTTGGAAAAGGCAGATACTGCAAGTTCACAGAGTCTATGCAAAGAAGATGAAAGTGTGAGGGAGGGAAATAGAACATATTCAAATCATTTGATCATGGATTCAATGACTGACAAAGCAGACTGAAAAAAAAGGGAACTCCACAGATTTGTCAAAAATTCTACATTATTAAATTATTAAAGTGTAAACAGAGTCATTCAGAGTGGTTTGGGGTGAAATGCCCTGTTCTAGAGAAACTCACAGAGTCAGAGCTGTTCACAGTGGTGGTGATAGGAACCAGACGTCCACCTCTAAATGCTCCCTCACAGACAGTTACTACATGAAATGGATATGAATTCACTCTCACCATTCAGTAGTAGGTTTGGAAGATTTTGACCTAAAAGGATTTTTTAAAGACATTTTCATGGTGGAAGGATACATACAGGGTGTTGTGAGGCAAAATAGTCCCAAAAGAAAACATATGTTTACATTCATCACTATTTTACCATCATCAACATTCTATATATAAACACTCGGAAGACACGTGTAAGTTCACTGGTGGTTTTGATAGTAAATAAAATGTCTATGTATTGTAGTCATGGCGACTCCTGGTTCCTATCACCACCACTGTAAAGAAATCTGAACATTTTCACACCAAACCAAACAGTGTAATGACTCTTACTTGGTGTTAATTTACTGGAAGTACTGGTCGACTGTTTTCAGACTCTGAAGCAGACAAAATTCATTTATATATCTTTCAAATAGGCTCAGACTGAAAGACATGGAGTAAATAAGCCCATTATATCTGTTCTGATCAGATCAATACTGTACATAAACCAGACATTCTTTACGATCTACATGTGGTTTTGGTCAGTTTTTGTCAGAATCCTCAGGTATGTTCAAGCTTACAGTAGCTACAATTCTTAGAAGAAAAAAAATAGAAAAAAATATAATTGGCTATATATATATATATATATATATATATATATAATTCAGTAGGCGAACGTATAAGACTGTTGCCCATTTGTTTCTTAAGTCTGTCACACATCATTGTGTAAGGTGCTTTATAAGTACAATTTATTATTATTATTCTTATTAATATTATTATTATTATGACACATTCCATCAGATTTGCTCAGGTAGATCAAACATTCAGCTACTTACTCTACAGGCCAAAACTTTTGAAACAGCACTAATTTTGTAAAAATGAAAATGTAGATTTTTCTCAGTTGATATCCTACAGTAATGTGCTCATTCACTTGTTCTAGTTGAGTTACATCCTAAATATGCACAGAAATACAAACCACAGCAATAACATTGTTAATGACTTAATCATAGAAGTCAGCAAAGCACTCTTGACTAAAATTGGAACGTGCCCAAAATCAGATCCACCTGATTCCTCCATTTAGACGCAGAACACTTAAACTGGGAGCCATCATAAATATCACACCCTGAACACAGTTTTTTAAGCAGTTTTTACAGCACAATTTCTATTTATTTGCTTTAAAAGCACTGGGGATAAAAGGAAAACATACAATATAAAATGAGCTGTAAGTTTAGCACAGGCCACATTTTGTATTAATTTTCTTCCCCAATTATGTTAAATTGAAATTTTGCAAATAAACAGTAATTGTGCATTTAATTGTGCCAAAGTGTGTTCCCTGTAGACGATGTGTTCACTTATTTATACTTATTAAAACATGGAATTTGACTGCCCAAACTTTTGCACACGACACAGACCAGCTCGTTGGCATAGCATTTCAAACTGGAAACTCAACGGTGAGTTTCATAAAGGTGGAATGGGACTTTTGCTCTAAAGCTTGACCAACCTAGCAACAGGGCCGAGCCTAAACAGGTCAATAAACTGAAATATTTCTGAAACTTTAATCAATGCCTTGCTTCCACGCTTTTGGCCTGCGATGTACTTCATGCTATCCAGCAGCTGAATAGTGAAGGTGCTGTTAGCCGTTAGCCAGTCCCATCAGTAGTCCTTTTAAGGCACTTAGACTTGTCCTCAAATATACAGAATGTTCATTAGACATCATTGCGACTGAGTCACGATTCGCCAGAACTCCACAGTGTTACTCTTTACCGCATTTCACTAAACAGCGAATGATAAGGAAGCTCAGCAGTGACTTTAAGACACGGCAGCTGGAAGAAACGATAAAATGTTGGACTGGAGATAAGCGCGATAAAGAGGAGATGTCTAGTCTGGTGAAGCTGAATCACAGTCAGAAATAAAGGGAGTTTTGAGAGTCAGCTATGGCCTTGTTTGACAGCAGCATTCATTAGCACAGGAAGCTGCATTCTGGGCCCTCCATAAGAATAAGAAGGATCTGAGAGAGAAACATCCGCTCGAAAAATGCATAATTTGACCTTTAGTAGGACTGCACAATATATCGCTTTATCGCCAAGGCCTGAAATATGGGTGCAAAGACTTTAATTCGGTCTCAAGTCAGCATCTAATTAATGGAAAACATGTTTATGATAAAACTAAGCTTCTGGAAACAGCCTATCAGATTACAGGGGCGGTTGGGGGCGGGGCTTAAGATGTATTGATTATATTTTATTATTAATTTGTTGGCATAAATTCCACTAATATGTGTAATATTATCAAAGCGCTGAAAAATTCTAAATGGATTATATTATTTTAAAAAAAGTAAAAATATCAGTAATCAAATTATTAGTAAACAAACGCTTATCGCTCGCTGTGAACACCTTGGTCATCTCCTGATGAAAGTTAATGTGGATTGTTATCATTCTTAGCATCACTGCCATTATTATTATATTGGTTGATTCACCACATCCAACAAATGACAATCACTTCGGTCAAAATTAAGCAAGCCATGTCACGTGAATGGTGCACCAAGGTGGTATGTTATGATGAGACAAACCACCACGATGAACAAAACCTCCTTTTAGTTGACAAGCACTTGCTAACTTTAACAGATTGTACGAATTATATTACAAGGCATATCGCAATATGCAATTTTCGACCATATCGTGCAGCCCTACCCTTCAGTGCTAAAGCGGAGAGCATGCTAACACATGCTAACACATGCTAACATAACGTTCACAAGCCCTTCCGTTTCACTCGCTAAATTGCTAATGCTAAAAACACCAAGCTCTCACGAATAAGCTTGAACGCTAGCTCAATTCAAGGCCCACTGCTTCAATCATAAAGCCTCTCACATGAATAGATGAGTCCAATAGCACACAAAATATATCAGCTACGTTTAAAAACCCTTCTCTGAAGAGACCCTAGATCTAAATTATCTATTACCTCTATTGCAAAAATGATATGTTCCTTTATATAGAAGCTAGTTCTGACCGCGCGAGAAGGTTCTACTCGGGCTTTGTTATTCCACTGAACAACAGCTGCTAACAATGGCTGCTTTACTCTAAAACCTTCTGGAAATACTTTTTGGAGGAAGCTGCTAATATTTAAAGCAACATCTTTCTTTTTTTGTCTTCTTTGCTTTGTAAAACGGGTGACTAAAAGCAACAGAACACTCAAGGTGGTATGCTATGATGAGACATATCACCACGATGAACAAAACCTCCTTCTAGTACTTTTGTTGACGAGCACTTGCTAACTTTGAGCTAATCTGCTAGCCAGGCATACTTTGTTTCGTCAAGCATAATGTGTTTTGAAGTTTGTGACATACACTGGATCTGTGAAACGTACTTTGTCTGGCTTTGAGCTTTGCTATAGAGCCGCTCGTGTCACATTTATTTTTTTGCTGTTGTTAGCCAAGTAAGCTGTAGCTTGCTAACTAGCACGCTGGCAGAGTAATGAAGCTGTATCAGCAGTCGTAACAGCTGGAGTCGTCTGGTACAGTAACCCCAGTGTGAACATAGTGAATTATAGGCTCTGCTTTTGAAATATTAAGCATTATCAAGGACTCTATTAGTTATAAAAAGCATTTCATGAGGTTTGAAAAGAGAAAGGTTTCACAGCGCTAGTGAAGCAAGTGGCAAATTCACAGCCAACACGTTATTCATCATAAAACACCACCTCTAGTGTCCTACAGCTACACTGCTAAGCTAAAATTCTCTTAGTTCTTTCATTTGAAACACATTCTGAGTAAGGGCGGAAACTTAGATGAGTATTTTTAAAGGCAAATCAGAAAACGAGCTGAGAAAAAGTGAAAAATGACACGATTTTAACAAACCTGAAGATTCTGACATCCAGGAAAACACAGTATTTTAGATGGGATTCGAATGCATTGCCCTCCCCGTTCCTTATTTCTGACAGTGTGTAGTTAATGATGCTAATTTTTGTTCTAATATGTCCTTGCAAACTGCAGCAAACTTATATGCAGGTAGGAAATACATAACCTCTTAATTTTGCCACATAAGTCAGTGTCCACGACAGTCTTGTAGCAGTGTAGCAGTGTATAGAGGAAATAAGAGTATCATACTGTACACTGGTGAGTAAAATATGCTGAGGAAAGAGGGAGCGCACTGCATTTGCTCTGGGTGATGTCGAACGACAACAACAACAAAGAATGGTGGCAAATCAGCCAAAAAAAAAACACGAAGCGATTGGTGTCAAAGCTCGTAGTGTTGCTGTGCAATTTCTCATCTGTACAGCTTCTGTAGAGCAGCCCTTGCTAACGTGACGCCGGTGGGTCCAAATCTGTTCAAATTCAACTCCAATATCCAGCAAAAGGAGGGAGAAAAGGGGGAGAGATTGAGTTTTATTTAAAAAAAAACAAAAAAATAAAATGAAAACTGGGCTCTCTCCATCACCCTCCATCACCTCTTCAAGTGCAAATGCAATAAAGCCAGCAAAAAAAAAAAAAAAAATATATATATACTAGTTTAGTTTCATTAAATAATTTACAGTAGAGAACCATAACCAAAAATGCATGGATCTTTCTTCTGTCGCTCACACTGAAAGATAGTTCCCCTGCGTGTTGCTCTTGGCAGGTTTACTTTTTTATTTCTTCAACTGCAGCCAAACTCAGCAGAAAATCAGGCCATGTAGGTTTCGGAGGAAAGAAAAAAAAATGAAAAAGTGTCTCTCCTTGGACGATAAACAATAGATCTTCAGGGAAACGGTAGCGCTTTTTGGGGATGCGGATTACAGTGTGGCCGTGGGGACTGTATTTTGCATGCAAGCGTTTTTGTGTTAGTGCATTAAAATGTTTCAGCACGTACGTACTCCACTCTCTGAAAGACGTTTGCTTATGGGAAATGTTGTCAAATGCTTGCTTATGTATGTATCAGTGGGTTCAAATGGAAGTCAGGGTGGTACTGTGAGAGTCTGTTATCTAAACAAGCACAGGCATTCTGTGAGGTACTGCAAGTTACACTTAATCCAAACAATCTAAACCTGACAGTTTCAGTGTGGGTACTAGTTTGCATGTTAAATACAGAACTTACAACGTAAAAGGGAGGATGAGTAAATTAAAAAATGTAACATCTTCCCAGTAAATGGTGAGTAAATGTATAATTTTCCTTCTGTTCTGTGACTGTGTCAAGGTAATCCTACAAAGTACAGCATATTCAGTGTGTTGTAATATCTTGCCTAACGTCTCCAAATGAAGGTCACTCTTTCCACTGTATCCAACATCAGGCCACAGAAAAGAGATAAGAACTGCAAACTGCCTTGTGTTCTACAGTAACTTGCAAAAATGTGCAAGATTTGCTGCATTGAGGTGACACAATATATTGTTTGTTAATTGTTATTGCGACATTTGCTGTAGCAATACCGATATCGCAGTGCTGTTATACTGTGTGCTGTGAACCACAAATGTGTATGTATATATATGTATGTATGTATGTATGTATGTATACACTATCTCTGCTGTCGGGACAAATCCTCTTATCCCAATTTTTGCCATTTCTCAGTTCTTGATATAATGCCTATTGCCCTTTTCATTGTGTACTTAAGTCATAATAAATGAGAAAAAAAGAAACGGCCTAAAATGACTTGGAAAAAATTGTGGTTCCATTGACTTACATCAAAAGTAAAGTATGTGTTTTCCTTCTCCTGTAAAGTTACCATTTTGGAGACATAAGGTTTTGTTTTGACAGGAGAGATATGTATAGTTATGAGTTCCTTATTGAATAAAATGGTTTAGAAAAGTGTGCACAACTGCGAATCTCTGTTTTCTCAATGGAATAGAACAATGCCTGTGTTTGTTTATCTATCAAACTCATCCTGCATTACCCAACACACACTGCTGAACGTGTTAGTGCAGTAGATCCCAGCTCTGGTCCTGGTGCACCCCTGCCCTGTTATGTTTTGGTGTGTTTTCAGCATTTTCCTTGCTCTAACACACCTGATTCAACTAATTAGCTAATTAACATGCCCTTGCTAAGTTGAAGTGGGTGTGTTAAGCCCTATAGGAGCTGGATTAGTTCCAAGGCCTGATAAACTGCAGGTGTAATGAAAAATTCATTATCAATTAATGTAATAATTTCTAGCTGAAAGCTCATTGAAGACCGGACTAAATAGTTTTCTCCACTGCAGCTTCAAAATCATCTCGACAAAGTGCCCTGCAATAAACCTTATCTTTCTGATTGGCCTCAAGCTGGCAAAATGTGACAAAAAAGAAAATACTCAATTTTTTTGCTGTCTGCATCTTCTCTGCTGTACTGACGCCTGTGTCCATAGAAATCAATAAAATATGAAAAATGCTTTGCTCCACCATAACGTAAATTAGTGTCAAATTACACATACTGGACAAAAATCACAAGTTTTGTTGTTAATCATATAAAGTATAGTACCCTTTCAAATGAAACTAATCCAGACTTTAAAACAGGGCTTTAAAGCAAAGAAAATACTAAAATAGAGGAAAAGGTGTATCTCTTGGGTCAGTCCTGGGGCCAATTATGTTAGCGTGGTGGCATCATGTACTGCGAGTGTGGCTTGTTTATTCAAGAAGAGCAGCACTATAGAGACAAGTGCAGGTGAGTTGCTTGGACTTCACTGCCCGTTTATCCTCAGACTTTCAACAAATTCCTCCTCCTGCTGTCCCTCGAGGATCCGTGGGCCACGGACTGCCCCATCAGCGCCCAGGATTAATGGAGTGGCCTCCAACGTCCCTTCCACACCTTCAGCGGACACTCCGTCCTCCTCTTCCTCATCCTCGGGTCCCTCCTGGCCCCGGACCCCCGAAAGCTCGGGCTCAGGACCCTCCTGGTGCTCTGGGCTGTCCCTATCCAGCTGCAGCGTTCTTTCTGGATCCTTCCGCTCTCCAAACAGCCGCTGGTCCAAAACCAGACCCGACGGAGTCAAAGGCTTAAATTCAGGATCAAAGGTCAGCGGAACGCCTGCCAGGCCTGACCCCAGGCCTAAATTCGCAGCCCCCCGGTACACTTCCATCCCATCAGGCAGCATGGATTTGATCTTGGGTAGCCAGCGCTTCCGCACGCGTCGTGCATTAGTGCACATGTCGGCAGCAATTACGTTCATTTCGCTCTCCTTGAAGTTGGGAGCGAAATTTTGACAGTAAACTGGAGGGAAAAGAAGGGAAGCACATTATTGTTATATGTTCTATATAGTTTAGCAAAATAAAACATTACAGCAGACATAAAAAGAGTTATAAAGGGGTATGTGCCATGCACCCCTCCCCTGGGCCCTGATGACAGCCGTGAGAACCAGCAGAAAGGCAGAGCCTGAACCCCGAACACTGTTAAGGGGACGCGAGTGATGGCAGGATAAGGACGTCAGCTGCCAGAGAGCAGACAGCCACGATGGCCCCTCCTCCTGTTTCGCATTCGCATTATTTCGCCACTTCAATACACTTCACATTCGACCCCGGTGGCCTCACTGCAGAACAGGATGCGGGTCCATCATCGTTGTCTGCTCTCTGGCAGCCGACATCCCCATCCTGCCATCACTCGCGTCCCTTAGCGGTGTTTGGGATTCGAAAAAGCTCGATGTGAATAAATTTCACCGTCACCCCAAATGTAGTCAGTCAGCCACTACATATTTAGCATCATGCAAACTACACGCATACACACTTAAAAAAGAAGGTTCTGCAAGGGTTCTTTAATAAAGAAAATGATTATATACAGAACCATTAACACTCAAAGACGCCTTGACATGATGAAAGGGTTCTTTGTATCTTCAAAAGGTTCTTCAAACTGATAAAGAATGTGCTTAAGATGGTTCTATATATAACCGTTTTGTAAAGGGTTCTATATGGCACGAAAAAGGGTTCTTCTATTGTTATAAGCTTGTCATTGTAACAATACAGGAACCATATTTGGGTCTTAAATAGAACCCTTTTCAAAAAGATTCAGTATAGAACCACCTAAAGCACATTCTGAAGATCCCTTTCAAGATGCAAAGAACCCTTTAATCATGCAAAGTTTGTGTTTGTGGTTCTATACAGAACCATTCCCTTTATTAAAGACCTTTGAAGAACCACCTTTTTTTAAGAGTGCATATCATCTCGATGAGACTTGCTTATTAAGTTGCTGACACTGTAAACATCATTGAAAGTCTGGATAAAACATTTAGCAATAAGTCTATCACTGTGGCACCGTTATAACACATAACAGTAAGTCATATAGTATTAGAACCCACATAAGCAAGTCTGTTAGATTATTGAACGGTTTCAGACCACTGTGTGATGACACAGGCAGGCAGTTAGCAACACGCTAACGTGGTGGGGTATAAGCTTTCACTACTTGTTAGCAACATTAGCCTCGTAGCACCAGAGTAAATCCAAAGTAGCAAACTTTACACTAAACATGTCTTAGCTGAGCAACGTGATGTTTGACGTGAGGGGGGTTATTGTATTCTATGCTGTTCTTTATAAAAAGTTATATCTCACAAAATGTTACATACGTTTGACAGCGTTTAGCACTCGGCTATCTAGAGGTTTCCGGCTGGGGTCACTGGTTGAGGAGCGGATGCCAGTTCCACAGCTGTTAGCCAGAGTGTTCCTGCAGGAGAACCGAGCAGCCACCAGAGGGCACAGAGGAGAGAAACTCATGAGTAAATAAAACACCTTACCAATGCATTCAACCCTGCTGATGGACATCTACCCTCCAGCACAACTGACCTCCAAGTGTACACTCTTAAAATAGTGGTGCTGAAATGGATTCTTAGGAGTGATGCCATTGACCAGGGGTGGTCCTGGTGATCGGCTCACCACTCCCAATGTAACACCCCTGATTTACCTAATTAAGGTCAGGAACATGTGGACATTAAGAGGAAGATGTGTTAAGATGCTAAACTACTACACTATGCTCTATTATACTATGCTGCACCAGACTATGCTACACTACACTATACTATAATACTCTATACTATACCAAAATCAATTCACTATGATGCTCCATACTACACTGTACTAATGATGCTGCCATTGGTTGGATGCAGCCACAGGTCTGATTAATAAAAGATTAAACTAAATTCCAGTTTTACAGTAGTATTAAATTGTAAACATGGTCTATCTTTCAACCCACAATTCAGTTCAGTTCAGTTCAGTGCACTTTAGCTCAGTTCAACTGATATTAAGTTAATTGCATTTATTCTGTTCAGCTTGTTTCAGCTCAATTTAATTCAGTTAGTCTTAATTCAGTTCAGCCCTGTCCAATTTAATTCAAGTGAATTACATTTAGTGCAGTTCAGCTTGGTTCAGTTCAATTTCATTCAGTTAGATTTAATTCAGTTCAGCTCAGTTCAATTCAATTAGATTTAATTCAGTTCAGTTAGATTCAATTCAGTTTAATTCAGTTAGATTTACTACAGCCCAGCTCGTCTCAATTCAGTTTAATTCAATTTAATTCAATTCAATTGAATTCAGTTCAGTTCAATTCAATTCAAATATATTTACTTCAGTTCAGCTTGGTTCAATTTAATTTAATTCAGTTAAATTTAATTCAGTTCGATTCAATTCAAAGTAATTCAACTAGATTTGATTCAGTTCAGTTCAGCTTGGTTCAATTCAATTTAATTTGATTCATTTCAGTTCCTCGTGGTTCAATTTGATTAATTCAAACAGATTTAATTCAGTTCAGCTCAGCTTGATTCAGTGCACATTTGCACTGCCACGATTTGTGAATATTAAAGAATGATCCAATAAGAAAGGAAACATCCTAGAGAGTGTACAGGAAAAAGAGTACAGTCAGCTCTGCAAATTACATAAACAAGTAAAAAGAAACTAAGACAAAAATATGCATATGCAAATATAAAGTAAGAGTATGGTGTGTGTAGTCAATTATTTATGGATGACATAAATGTTGTATATTCACTATTGTATATGAATTGTATTTATAACATGGTCTACTGTTTATGTAAAGTCATATCTGATTATTATGAATTTGCGAACACAGGATAATAACTCTTGGGCATGCAAACTGACAATGGACAAACCAGCCTTGACCTACATAAACAGCACACACACACACACACACACACACACACACACACACACACACACACATATATATATATATATATATATATATACACACACACACACACACATATATTTGTTGTATGTGTGTGTGTGTGTGTGTGTGTGTGTGTGTGTGTGTGTGTGCGTGTGTGTATATAAAGTTGTGTGGTCACAAACCTGTCGAAGAAGGTTGCGAGCAGTCTCCTCAGTAGCACCTTGTGTTTAATGCCAGCACACAAATGGCAGTTCATCAGCTGTCCTCTGGTCATGAACACCCCTGTACCTGCAGCACAGACAACACTGTGTCCTTCAATACTGCTCTGTTGTCCCTCTGCAGCCTGTTTGGAGCTGTAATTAGCTCTGGTGGTGCAAAATTGCCAAAACATGTAAATGCAACGGCTTACGCATCTACGGAATGACATGGGTTATGGTCCATTACATCAGCCCAAATGCTTTAGGATCTTTAGCTCCTCGGCCAAGTAAATAGCTGCCTTGGCAGCATCAGGACTTTAGCAATATTTACTTGTGGGGAAAACTACGCCCATGAAGTAAATGTAACATAAATTGAATAAGAAAGGTTCAGGACAGGGTTGCCAAGTCTCACCCTCATCTGCAGTCACCCTCGCAGGCAGGACTGCTGCATTTTTAGAACACAGTTGAACATGTTTGACTGATGGGCACATTAACTTGCCTTTCACGCTCTTCATCAAAGTTTGTAGATGTTTGTAACTAGAAGGCAAGTGTGATGGGAATCAGAAGCTGAGAGCAGATTAGTAGCTTTGTAACAGGACATTTTTCCTACCAAGAGTCAAATTTTTAACAATATTTGAACAACGTCAAATTAAGATATTCTTACAAGCTGTTCCAAATTTTTTCCCAGGATGTCCTGGTACTGTTTTTATATAAAATTTGTATGTAAACATTTTATTCATTTATAGATTTCTATATACATTTTTTATAGGCTACAAATCTGTAAAAATAAAAGTTTGACATTCTGTGAAAATGTCCCAGTTACAACCTGTTTTACATAATGTTCATAATTACATTTTACAGATTTTCTACAAATTTCTATAAATTTTCTGACTTCTGTCTTTTATTACTTACTTACTTACTTATATAAATTTACTGACCTTACTGGCTTTCTTACTTTATGACTTTAATTACTGACATATTTACATACTTATTGACTTACATACTGGCTTACTTCATCATGTACTGACTACTTAATTACTGACTTAATAAATTAATTATTGACTTAATGACTTACTGACTTACTTACATAATTAGTTACTGACTTACTTATGTACTTATTAACCAATATACTAACTTACTGAACTGCTGACTTAATTATGTACTTACTAACTTACTGACTTACATACTGGCTTGCTAACTTACTTGATACCTTACTGACGTCTATACTGACTTACTTATGTACTTACTAACTTACTGACTTACTTACTTACTGACTATGCACTTATTGAATTACTAACTTATGCTGACTTACTATCTTGCTGACGTATATACTGACTTATTGGCTGTACTTACTAACTTACTGATTTGCTACTGACTTTATGTACTTACTAACTTACTGATTTGCTACTGACTTTATGTACTTACTAACTTACTGACTTACATACTGGTTTATTGACTTGCCAACTTAATTACTTACTTAATTAAAAGTCCCTGTGTACTTAAGTCCATATAACATTTGTGTGGCTATATGCACCATGGGCAGTCATGGGCATGGACCTCTCTTTATCCGTTTGTGTTTGTTTTGTGTTTCTAAGTTTGTGACATCACAACCATGATGAACTGAGAATGAACTGCTTTTGTAGTTTAGTTTTGCAGCATATCCAGACTGTATGTACTGGGATTTCTGTGTCATTTCACAAGAGCGAAGTTATTCAGTGAAGGAAATTCACCTGCCACCAGCTCCAGCTTCTCTCCGGGGTCTCCCTCTGTGTACAGTTTGGGGTGGCAGCGGTAGCCGATCTGGCTGATTAAACTTGCCGGGAGAGCCACCAGGTCTCGCCGCAGCAGGACGCAGGGGCGGCTCTCCTGTGGCAGTGGAACGGCCGCCATCTCCGGCTTATCTGTCGCTGCAGATAAAAAACAGAATGCGATCAAGCGCATTATTAAACATCAGGCCAATGAATAAAATTAGGTGACGATTAAAGTGCTCCAGGTTTGAAAAACCAGAACTGTTTTTCTGATATTTGTTTCAATATTATTACCATTAACTATTGGTATCCCAATAGTGATTATATATATATATATATATGCATATACAGTACATCTGAAAAATGTTCTCTTTCAGGACGGGAAAAAAGAACTTGTCCATTAATGTAGCAAGACTTTACTCAAAGTCAATTTGGATCATTTCTATTGGTCATTTCATCAAGTACTACACAATGTTTATACACTGGGGCAGCTGATACTTTCAATTTGTTTAAAAAAAGATAAGATTTTCACATTCACATGTCATTCGCATTAAAATAAACCAATATTCATAGTTAACTTGAGGTCAAAATACGGCTCTTTGGCTATTTTTAAACATAGAAAGGCAAAAAAGTGCATTTTATCTCCATATTTATTGTTTTTTTGTCTCACTACTATAATGCCTCCACTCACATTGCAGCATATTTTAATAATAATTCTGAATTGTACCAAACTATAGTTGTGTGCAAAAGTGTGGGCACCTCAATCCAATTATATTTTGTTGATTTGATAAGTTAAAAAATAA
The DNA here is from genome assembly GCF_015220715.1 of Pygocentrus nattereri. Lineage (NCBI taxonomy): Eukaryota > Metazoa > Chordata > Actinopteri > Characiformes > Serrasalmidae > Pygocentrus > Pygocentrus nattereri. Next base: position 7,752,308 of record NC_051233.1, on the reverse strand, counting down.
GTTGATAAAAATAAGTTAACACATCCTTGACGCACTCAAATATGACATTATTCTGCTAGATTTTTTGTTTGTTTATTTGCTGTATTTTAACAAACTGGCAAAGCACAACAAATAAAAAGTGCCATCATTTTTGCACAGGCCACATTTTATGTATTTTTCCCCCCAATATGTTAATCTAGCAAATAAAAAGAACGTGCCAAAGTGCGTCTCTGTAGCGGATGTGTTCACATATTTACACTCAGAAAATCAACACAAACATGGAATTTGCTCACATGTTGCGACGAATTTAAAACTTTGGTGAATCATTTGAGATTTCATGATGCACTGAATCATGACCCTAAAAGTCATTATGAGGTCAGAGGTTTGGCTGTCCTTGCTCACCTCCTGAAAGTTGGCCTGTTTAGGAAAAGCGACAGTTTATTTTTCTAACAGAGGCTTTAAGTTTCATCGCTCCAGAGCTGAGTCTTTTTTCAGCGCTCTAGCAGATAGATTCCTAACCAAAGAGTGGCGAGATGCACGTTTAAAGCTTTCAAAGCGTCGCCACTTCCTCTCAGCCAGCCTGCTCTGCGGCTGCATCAAAGTTTAATTGCTAAAATCCAATACAGGTTTTAATGTAGCGCCGGCTGGAGTGAGAAGAGTTTTGGTTTCTGTCTGTCCCTGATCCTCTTTTAATTGACCTCTACAATCTTACTGTCACTCTGTGCGCACACACACACATAAAGTGAACTCTCAAATATCCCACAATGTCACCCTCCTGTGTCCTAACTCATTACAGACAGAATGGATTTCAGGAATACGTGAAACTGGAGACTTTGACAAAAACCTCATGGCCCCATTTGACTGCACACAATACAGTATCTGCTACTGCAGAGTCAAACTGAGTCTAACGGCAGCAGCGAAACACTTCATTCATCGAGAGGAAGCGATGCAGTGCGCTTTACAATCGGCATCCTACTTCATATAGAGTCGTATGCAAAGGTTTGGGAGACAAATTCCATATTTGGTTGATTTTCTGAGTGTAAATAAGTTACACATCCTTTACAAAGAACAGACTTTTGCACATTTAAATGCAAAATTACTGTTTACTTGCTAAAGTATTGCTAAAAAATAAACATGGCCTGGCTATGGTGCATTTATATTTTTTATATTCACAAAAAAGAATCAATTTGCTTATATTCATTTTATTGGGGCAAAAATTAAACATAAAAATGTTGCCTGTGCAAAAGTAATGGCACTTTTAATATTTAATATTTAATTTTTTCCCAAAACATAGACATTGTGCACTAAATTTGTGGAAGATTGCCATATTGAAGTTGTTTGTAGCTTATGTGTTAATTTATTTTCACTTAGAAAAATAAAATAATGGAATATCATCACTGTCCAATGAAAACCATGTATCTCCATTTTTGGTGATTTTTAGTTTTCTACATCATTTCACCCTGCGACCCAGAAGGGGAAGCGGTTTAGAAGGTGTGTGTGTGTGTGTGTATACATCATTTCAACACACCAGCTGTTCTTTACATTGTGTAAAAATTTCATGATGCGTGGACCAATAGAAATGGTCTAAAATCACTTGACATACATTTCTTTATATTGACTTATATTGAAAGGTAAGAGTGTTTTTTCCCTCTTCTGTGAAGTTCATATTTTGTAGACACTTGTTTTTCATTGGACAGCGATGACATGCTGGCGACTGTAGCATTTCAAATTGTAGTGAATCATTTGAGATTTCGTGATGCACTGAATCATTTCCAAAAAAAGAAACTATATGTAGTCAGAGATTTGGGCTGTCCCCGCTGACCTCCTTCAAGTTTAGTGAAAGTTTGATGAATTTTCCCTGAGGAAATACACAAAACATACAGTTTGATCAGAGGTGTTCAAGTATAAATTTAAGTATAAAGTAGAAATTACTTTATTTTACTTTATATAGAAGAGCAGCAGTGTGTGCTTATGAAGTTTAGAGTACAGAGATGGCAGATCTGTGTACGTAACACCACATTAACCAGACTACAGAGTTTCAGTAAGGTGTCATCACTGCTAAACCACATTAACCCCAAAAACTACAACTGCAGCAAAACTGGCGCCTGTGATGATGATTTAAAACATATTTTCAAATATTTTGCACACTGTGATTATAATAAGTTGAATAAGCTGTAACAGTAAAGAGACTGCTATATTAATACTAATAATCTCCACTCCTCTTGTGAAATGTTTGGTTCTAATGTTGGCTGGTTCTGTGTAGCACACTCAGAGGAAGAGTTTCTATTTGGATAAAATTCAGATTACTATGGATTTTAATACCTTTTTTATGATATCTTACTAGTAAAAACTGAATTTTCACATGTAGAAATCTAATTCCTGACACCAAGAATTTAATTTTTACTTGTGAAAATGTAATTTTTGAAATCAAGAATTTAATCTACTAGTAAGAATCTACTAGCAAAAAAAATCATTTTTGATATTAGTAATTTTCACTAGTAAATATTTAATTCTTAGTAGTCAAAATGAATCATGAGTTTCCACATCCATTTTAATGGGGGAAACATTTAGAATGTTTAGAATTTAGAATAAAAGTTAGAATGAAATTTTCATCAGTGAAACTCAAGAATTATTCTGAAAAAAGTTTTTGACTAGTAAAATTAAATATTTACTAGTGGAAATTATATTTTTACATTTACAGTTTACATTTAAATTGAATTCCTAATATCAAGAAAAAAAGGATTAAACGCTAAAACGTCTTAGGCAATAGATTACATTACCCCCTCCCCTTTGCACTTTACAACACAGTGATTTAGCTTTTACTTAAATATCATTTAAATCATTTGTTTTAATTACTGAAATATTATAAACAGAGACCGCACCAAGATGATACCAGCACACAATTCTGGATTGGAAAAGAGCACATTTGATCAGCTTCTATTAAAAATAGAAGCCTTTTTTCCTCCAATATGTTAAATTTAGTTAAAACTTAACTATAAACTTTAATTGTGCATAAAAAATGTGCATACAAGCCCATGCTTTGGGAGGCCCATGAGTCACTATTGGATTCTCAGCTACAGTGGTGCTTGAAAGTTTGTGAACCCTTTAGAATTTTCTATATTTCTGCATAAATATGACCTAAAACATCATCAGATTTTCACAAAAGTCCTAAAAGTAGATAAAGAGAACCCAGTTAAACAAATGACACAAAAATATTATACTTGAAGAAAATGATCCAATATTACATATTTGTGTGTGGCAAAAGTATGTGAACCTTCTTCTTTAACCATTTTTTGGTAAACGACTTGTGTGCTTAGGGTTATTGTCTTGCAGCATGACCCACCTTCTCTTGAGATTCAGTCCATGGACAGATGTCCTGATATTTTCCTTTAGAATTCTCTGATATAATTCAGAATTCATTGTTCCATTAATGAACTGTCCTGGCCCAGATGCAGCAAAACAGGCCCAAACCATGATACTACCACCACCATATTTCACAGATGGGATAAGGTTCTTATGCAGGAATGCAGTGTTTTCCTTTCTCCAAACATAACGCTTTTCATTTAAACCAAAAAGTTCTATTTTGGTCTCATCTGTCCACAAAACATTCTTCCAAGAGCCTTCTGGCTTGTCCACGTGATCTTTAGCAAACTGCAGACGAGCAGCAATGTTCTTTTTGGAGATCAGTGGCTTTCTCCTTGCAACCCTGTCATGCACACAATTGTTGCTCAGTGTTCTCCTGAAGGTGGACTCTTTAACATTAGACAATGTGAGAGAGGCCTTCAGTTGCTTAGAAGTTACTTTGGGGTCCTTTGTGACCTTGCCGATTATTATTACGCACCTTGCTCTTGGAGTGATCTTTGTTGGTCGACCACTCCTGGGGAGGGAAACAATGGTCTTGAATATCCTCCATTTGTACACAATCTGTCTAACTGTGGATTGGTGGAGTCCAAACATTTCAGAGGGGGCTTTGTAACCTTTTCCAGCCTGATGAGCATCAACAACTCTTTTTCTGAGGTCCTCAGAAATCTCCTTTGTTTGGGCCATGATACACTTCCATAAACATGTGTTGTGAAGAGCAGACTTTGATAGGTCCCTGTTCTTTAAATAAAACAGGGTGCCCACTCACACCTGATTGATATCCTATTGATTGAAAACACCTGACTCTAATTTCACCTTCAAATTAACTGCTAATCCTACTGGTTCACATATTTTTGCCACTCACAAATATGTAATATTGGGTCATTTTCCTCAATAAACAAATGACCAAGTATAATATTTGTTTAACTGGGTTCTCTTTATCTACTTTTAGGACTTGTGTGAAAATCTGATGATGTTTTAGGTCATATTTATGCAAAAATATAGAGGATTCTAAAGGGTTCACAAACTTTCAAGCACCACTGTATCCATACCTAATAGCCTCTGCATTGTCAATCCAATTCCCAATCCCTGCTTCACCTCTGTAAGCGGACTGTTCACATTATTACATTCACACAACCTATAGGAGTAGAACAAGCAGAGCATCTCAGGCCCATAGCAGAAGTAATTCAACACTTAGAAACTAAGCATCATGCATCAAAATACAATGAGATAAACTATGAAGACCTCTCAAAATGAAATGAAAAACTGAACTGGAAGGGGAATTTTGCAAAGATTGTAGAGGTCACATAAGTTGGCTTGACAAATCCATTGCTATAGTATTCCAGGTGGTTGCTAAGGTGTTGCTATGGAATCTCAAGAATGGAATATCATCATAAAAATACAATATAAAAACTCAGAACACACATGTAGGTTCACTGGTGGTTGTGGACAGTAAATAAAATGTCTATATTTGTGTTTTAGTCATGGCGACCTCTGGTTCTTGTCACCACCACTGTAAAGAAATCTGAACCATTTCACACCAAACCACTTTGAATCATTCTGTGTCTTAACCACTTAACTATGCAGAAATTTTGAAAGATTTGTGGTCACTATCACTGATAGCTCTGCTGACAAATAATTCAAGCAGCCAATCACACACTCTGTTTATGTTTTCTACCATTATATATCTTACATTATATATATCTACGACTTTGAGTCTACAGGTATTCTGCTCTATTATATCAAGTCTTGCTGGATTTGACTGTTGCATCATATCAAGGTGGGTGGTGGTGGTGGGAATGGGGGTGAAGGGTGAGTCCAAAAGCTTTGCATACAGACCAGGGGATAATTTGTTACACCACCACATTACTTTCATTATGAACATCCCACTCGTTTTCGCTTCTTCAGAAGAGTGGCCACTAGGGGGCCTGGAGAAAGAGACTATCTTTCGCCCAGGCTGTTCGACAGTGAGGTGAGATTTATTTTGACTGTAATCTCTCAGAAGTCTTTCCACTTTCCACCGGTCATGTTCTGAGTCAGGCCTGGACGGTTGAGTGATTCATTAAACGGAAATAAACTTCAAAGTGAAAGCACCACTCTCCTCATTTAGAGAGGAAGACAACGTCTGATAAGGTTCTGCACAATAATCATAAGCATTATGCAGGACTGTTCTATAAAAAGTTTCGGGGAAAAGTTGGGAGAGAGTGGTGAAGGGGTTTCGCTTTGACTCACAATTTTTCCCCCAGCCTCTTCTAATTTCATGCACGGAAAGAGAGAAAAGATTTACATGAAATGGAAAAAAATCATTAAATATTTATTTTATTAATTCATTCATTATTTTTTTATTGTTTCTTCCTTGCAATGTCCACTTGTAATGTGTGTGTGGGGGGGGGGGGGGGGGGGGGGGGGTTAAGTACAAAAAGACGGTCATAGTTAATTTGATCACATGTATCTCCAAATGATAACTTTACAGGAGAAGGAAAAAACCTACTTTACTTTTAATGTAAGTCAATGGAACCAGAGTTTTTCCCAAGTCATTTTGGGCCTTTTCCTTTGGTCCATTCACCATGAAATTTACATACAATGTATAGGGCAACAGATATTTTCAAATTATGACAAAAACTGAAGAGCAAGAAAAATGGAGATACGAGATTTTCTTCTAACAGCAGCGATATATACACACATATACGGACCCTAGTTTGATTGGCCTTCCTATATTATGTCTCATTCAGCAGTCTACTCCTCATAACTGCACCATGAGTGGGCGAGGCTAAAGTGCTGCGGGCTGATATGTAAATGTGTTTGTTCTTGTGACATCACAAAAACCCTATATTCAAACTTCATTTCCACGTTGCATGCGAACTGTATGGACGAAGGGGTGAACGTTTAGAAACAATGTTTACTTACTAAATCAAACTTGTGAGGGAAATTCACTTTTCCGTAATATGAGCCCTTTAAAAGTGTCGGGCGCGGCACTTCAGCCCAATTCAGAGTGTTTCAAACCTGATTCATCACTGCCGAGTTGAACGCACATGCACAAAACCCTGCTTTAGCACTCATCTGTGTTATCTTTGCTGAGCGGACGACGTGGAACCACTCTTTGCTGACACTTTCCCTAATGTACCTTCTCACAAAGCTGAATCATATGCATCATAAACAATTTATAAGAAAATGTCATAACAGCTTTCATTCATGTCTGCAGCCCACATCACTAGCAAATCTATCCAAGCCAAGGCTGGGAACTGCTGGCTGGAAGCTAGTAAACAAGTCACGGTCACATATCACTGTCATCATAACCTCAGTAAACTGATGATAAAAGACAGCTTAAGTGAAGTGAAGGGAATTCCCACTCACCACTATCGTAGCAGACAAGAGTAAACAACAGTAGGGCTGTGTGATATGGACAAAATGTAGGTAACACCTTCTTTTACAGTCCCTTACAGACCCTACAATCTGTATATCTATATATCTATCTCAAAACCGGCAACACTTTCTATGAATGTCATACTTGTAGGCATCTATGAGCATTCATAAGGCATTATAAACATGATTATAAATATTAATAAAAAATAACTATATTGAACTACACTTTATAGCCATATTTATTATACATTATGAATTCTTAATATAATGCATTATAAACAGTGTTACTCACATGTTATACTGTCAGTTTCAAAGAAGTCAGTCCCAGCTTGGAGGGTGTAAAGACAAATACAAAGTTTATTTACAGCCTGAGATTTCAGATATTTTATCTGTACCTGCTGGTGCTGTTAGGGCTGCATCTTCAGGGCTTTAGTCCTGAATATTCAGATGCTCCAAAAAGGCTGTCCAGCCTAAAATCACTGCTACAATGTGCTTTTCTTAACCAGCATCTCACTTTAAATGTTAAATTACATTACAACTAACCAAGCACCCATCAGCCCCTCCCCTGAACCCCCTCTGATATCACAATGAGCATGAAGTCACTGTGGAGTGAAGGCCTGAGGAGAGAGAGGCGAGATAGTCGAGTGCTGTCGTTGTAATTTGTTCCCTCACTGGTTCTAACGTCAAGTGCTAGAACCCTTCACTACACCACAGTTACATCACTACACCACAGTAATGCTCATTTCTGCTGGCGTTCTATTGGATATGCAGTGTTAAGTTAGTGTCAGGCTAACGGTGATGCACATTAACAGTGGTGTACATTGACTTTCTCTCATTGGGTAAAACACTGATGGCAGCTCTAGTTTAAAATCTGACATTTGTAGCCTGTAATGAGCTTTATTGTGTGTTTTAGTGTTTCAGTAAGTACTTTAACTTGAAGCCTCATTCTTAACACTGGAGGAGGCTTTAGTCCAGTACACTTCACTTTACTTAGAGCAGACAAATACAACTTAGAAGCTCTTATAATTTGTATGAAAACTACTTGCATTGTGTTAATAATTCATAGTACATAATAAGCATGGTTATAACGTGTAATGCTTTTTTATAAATATTTATAGCCATATTTATGATGCCTTATGAATGCATTATAACTTGTTACGAATGTGTTTATAGATGCTTCCAAAGTGACAGTCATTGAAAGTGACACCACAAAACCTTGTATCTCCAAAATCATAACTTTACAGGAGAAGAAAAAAACATGCTTTTCTTTTATTGTATGTCAACGGAACCAAGTCATTTAAGGCCGTTTCCTTTGGTTCATTCCTCAAGAAATGTAAACACAATGTAAAGAGCAACAAGTATTTTCGAATTATTTTAAAAACTGAAAACCGTAATATATACAAGGAACTATGCAAATGTTTTAGGCACCTAAAAATGCGGTCTTTTAGCATTTATTTGCTTAAAAAACATTATTATTACAATAAATACAAATAATATTAATACGTATAATAGGTATATAAATAAAAATCATGTGTTTCATATGTAAAATTCTGCATGTGCTTTGCAGTGCATTTATATTCCAGCCAGGGTGAGTGGTTTTAAATAATGCGCTCAGGTTCCTCTCCTTTCAGAAACATCATATATATTTCACATGTGAAGTGAAGTGTGCAGAAACCACACGTGTTTACAAGCAGTCACACATTTTTTTTTCACACGTGAAATTTTTAACATGTGAAGTGCAAAAACCACAGATGTTCTTTCACATGAGAACCTTGTGAATTTTTTGTAAGGGAGAGACTTCTGTATACTCTCTCTCTCTCTCTAGACACACACACACACAGAAAGAGAGAGATATGAATATATATATATATATATATATATATATATATATATATATATATGTGTGTGTGTGTGTGTGTGTGTGTGTAGTGTGTGTGTGTGTGTGTGTGTGTGTGTGTGTGTGTGTGTGTGCATTCAAGCTTAGTATGTGACCCATAACACTTGCAAATATTTAAAGTGAAACTGTATAAATATCACTATTTATGAAGCACCTATCAAGTAGTTAAGCTACATATTTGGAAAAGACATACATGCAAAATGTAATTTTAGTACTGGAAGATCAGGTATCAATATCGTAAGGCAAATGCGGTATTGCTGCCTCTGCTTTGATCATCTGACAGCCCTAGTAATTTCATGTTTATTTAATACTGATTATATTTAAACATTTATATTAAAAATACGTCTGAGAAAATGCATCATTTATGTTCACACAGACGTCCTAATTTATCAGCACACCCAAAAAAACCTCAACAGAAACATCTCTGCGCAATAAAACTTGTTATTCATTCACGTAATTTGCAGACAGGACTGATGACAGGTTTATTGCATATTTGAAATGATAAGCACACCACCCACAAAAGTGGTCGGTTTAGCATTCCTGCTGTAGTGCAGCCTATTCAGCCTATGAAAGATGCAGTAACTAGATTATGAGCTGAATGATTCGTTTACGAGCTGAGCTGTGCAGTGAATCAGAATAAAGGTATAGGATCTGAGATTTTATATAGAAATTGTTAAATACAAAAACAGACAAAATCCATTAGTAGGGATGGGACCTCTAGCCTGCTCATGATTCAAGCTGAGGCTACATTCTGATTTTTGACCTGTATATACTGTTAGCTTAAGTGAATGTAGCTCACACTCTGGGAACTAAGCCTAGCAGTAATGCAAACCCATCAACACTCGGCAGTAATGCCAACCAATCAGCACCTAGTAGTATTAATGCTAACCATTCAGTACTCAGTAGCAGTAATGCAAACAATTCAGTACTCTGTAGCAGTATTCCTAGCCAATCAGTGCTCAGTAGCAATAATGTCAACCAATCATCACTCGTTAGTAGTAATTCTAACCGTTCAGCTCTCAATAGCAGTAATTCTAACCAGTCAGCACTCTGTAGCGGTAGTGTTAACCAATCAGCACTCAGTAGCAGTAATGCCACCCAATCAGCACTCAGTAGCAGTAATACCAACCAATCAGTACTCAGGAGTAGTAATGATAACCAGTTTGCATTCAGTAGCAGTAATGCTGATCAGTCAGCACCTAATAGTAGTGATGCTAACCAATCACCCCTCAGTAGCAGTAATGCTAACCAGTCAGCACCCAATAGTTGTAATTCCAACCAATCAGCACTCAGAAGCAGTGATACTAGCATCTTGTTTGCTGTAGTAAATGGAAAGATACTGGTAAATCTTCATAGACTTTTAGTGGAATACATCCTTCTACTTTCCAAAAAGGAAGCTGCTGTAGAAACAACTAGAGCCATGAAGCCCTTCTTACCTCCATTCACTGAGGACTTGCTCATGGCATACTTTAGCATTTTGCAGTCTTTTTTTATACAACAGAAGAAATAGAAATAAAGAGATAAAATTTCCCCACCCTTAATGTTTCTAGATAACATTGTGTCACAAAATTAGTCTATTAGAGTTTACAGCTCCTTACTGTTTGCACAATGCGAACTGGCTTAAAAGTAGCTAGTAAGCTTCCATTACTTGTTAGCTACATTAACCTTATAGCTTCAGTACCAAAACTAAAGAGGCTGTAGAAGCCAAACATCTAGCAGACTGATTATGGCGGACTAGAGAAAGACTGTATGGAGGACTATAGATTTAGTAAATATAGTTTGATTACTTCCGTAAGGGTTAGCAGTGCGGCCGTAGATTTGGCTGAAGGCCTCCTCCGTGATGCCGTCATAGGGCTCTTCTTCAAACTCTTCGTCCTCGTTCTGGTATGATGTGGGGCTGTCCGTGGTTGGCAGGCTGGACTCCCCGGGGCTGGAGCGTTCGCCAGGGGTTACAGGATGCGTCTGGACGGCTGGTGGGTAAAACCCCACCCCTCCGGCATAGAAAAGAGAGCCGCTTCGAGTCACTCCTTCTCGGGAGCTCCTTTTAGCACCTCCCTGCAGGTTCAGCGGTATTTCGCTGCCCTCTAGTTTGATCCTCCTGGCTGGGGCCACTAGAGAAGGTGACCAGCCTGGAGGCCCAAGCATGGATAACGGATTATTACTGGGGTTACTGTTGGGATTATTACTGGGACTCTGTGGCTCGGAGCCTGGTTCGTCTATGGTAGCCGTAGCTGAATCGCAATGTGGCGAATTAGCCTTAAACATGAGGTCCATTCCTCTTTCCACAATGTGCTGGATCTGCAAGTATCCAGCCGTATACATGACCACCAACTGTTCGCTAGCAGCCATAGTCAGTTTCCCAGTGTAGCAGAAAGAGAGAATCTGCTGGAAGCAGGCCGGAGTAACCGATGAAGGCAACTCAAACTGGGCTTTGGTGCTAGCGCTGAAAAGGTCGCGGAAGTAAAGGCTGCTAGCGGCCAGCACCGCCCGGTGGGCCTTAAAGGCCTGCCCCTTGACCAGGATGGACACGTCACAGTACTGGCCCAGCAGGCGTTGTTCATTCAGCGAGCCCAGCACTGTGCTGCCGAAGTTGGGGATCTCCACGTGGAGCAGCTGGGACATGGCGGCCGGCTTTCAGACGTCCAGACAGCGGCGGGTCATCTGAAGGGGAACAAGAGAGACACAAAGAAGGATGGAGGGAGAGAGGGAGAACTGTAAGAAGTGTTTGGAATATATTAAGAAATGCCCTTCATTTTTAAGAACACATTTTTAAAATCAAGCAAAACAAAACTAGCTGGCTTTTATTAATATGTCCAACATTTCTACCACTGTCTTCTCCATTCAAAGAACCATATTCTACATTTGTATTTTATTTCTTCTCAGAGGCCCACTTATAATGTTTGTGAGGTTTTATGTACCAAAATAACTAATGTACCAAAAATGTATGTATCAAAAATAAAAAAGTTTCATGAGTATTTTTCAACCTCTTCTCCTTGAGGACCTTGAGTACACTATTTCGTTCCACCTCATGTACCACATGTGATGTGAATGACAATAAAGCCTTATTTATCTTATCTTATCTTCAACTTTTTAGAATTAAATAGGAAACTGAAGGGTTTTGCGTGGATGAGCAACAGACGCTGCCTTTTTTAGAGCAGCTAAGCTAGTGCTAACCTGTACAACACTGGGTTCTAAGGAGGACTCTTCATTTTGTACCTGAGGTATTTTCTCCTCAGCGGATAATGTGCCAACATGTTAGTCTGTCAGAGAAATATGTTTTTACTGTTACTGGGCCAGCTAACATCAGCTACAGTAGTTAGGCTAGTTAGCAAATAAAGCTGCTGGCAGAGCAGCAGCCGCACATAAGCACATATAAAGCGGTGCACAGACCATGCTAATGTTAGCACTTTTAGCTGAGCGTCAGGGATGATTCAGCCATGTTTCAAATGATATAAGAAAACACAGCAGACCCCCATCACCTCCAGCCGCCTAGACCACTTCATTTGAAGCAGTCCACTTTGTTTCTTGGCAGCAGACATAAAGAAACAGTCTGTCTTTTGGGGTTAGCCTTAGCCTAGCATGGCTAGATATCTTATCGATTTAGTCACCATGACAACTTTAGTTAGGACTGTTTGCAAAGTTTGCAACCTTATCCATTAACTCCAGATAAGAAAACAGTATTATAGGAACATCCTAACTAGACAAAATTTCCAAAACTCTGTTCTAACTTTTAGATAAAAAAAATAGCATTTCTTTATAAATTGAAATTCAGGTCTGATTTATTTTGGCCAAGAAGACCAGAATTTCTACTTTTTTTTGGCTTGAAGCTTGACCCCTGAACGTACTGTGCCAAACTGCCATTAAGTCGTGGTTGTGATGTCACAACAGGTGGAGGTTTGGTTGCCTCTGATTGGTCTTCATTATCTACAGGCAGCTCATAAGCTCTTATTGTTTATTGTTTTAGCTAATGTACACACTTAAAAAAGGGCTGTTTAGTAAGGACAATAGTCCTATATAGATTCATCAACATTCAATGACCCGTTTGCATGCTTAGAAAGTTATTTGAATGGTCCCTTAGATGTATGTTTTATATGGTTCTATATAGAACTTCTTGGAAAACGGTTTAATATAGGACCCTTTATGTTGCTGTATAGAACCATATACAACACATTCTCTGCCAATCTGAAGAACCATTTTAACATGCAAAGAACCATTTAAGCAATGGCTCTACATAGAATGTAGTCTTTACTAAAGAACCATCATTTTTACGAACCTTGAAGAACTCGAACTTGAAGAATTGTCTTAAATTGTGATTTCAGTATAGAAACGATGAATCTTTCAGCCCTTGATGAAGCTACTGATGTGTGTACAGCATTTGACATTTTTGCCATGTTTTTGTCACTTTTTAACATCAATAACAAACAGTATTAAGTCAGAAATGCCAACTTGAACCTGCGCAGACTTGCAGTTCAATAAGTAAATAAGTGTGATTAACAGTGTAACGGCATTTAAACAGTATAACAAAATTACATACTCACTGGGTTTATGTATCCACAGTTATCTACCTTTCAAACAAGTGGCCAGAAAAGTGGAGAAAAGCACGAGAGAAAAGAGGAAAGGAGAGAAGAAAGATGGAGAACACTGTGTGTTGAATTGCAATATGAATTGCTCGGTTCTCGTTGTGACTGCGCGTCCGACAGATTGAAATTCAGTTCAGAGACAGAAAGGGATGCGGAGACAGAGGAGAGGAAGAGAGCGAGGGCGAGAGACAGACAGAATGAGTCATGCCAAAGCCATCAAAATCTTCTGTAAAACAATCGCAATAACCGGAAAATGTCACAATATGTGACACGCACCAAAATAACCATTCAGTAGGCAAGTCAATTAATTAATATTTATAAGTAATATTCAATAAATAATCCATCATGCCATTTACACTGTGACAGCTGGGAAATAATTTGTCTACCAAACTGTTTAAAAGAGAAGACATGAAACAACACTGGTTATAGCTCGACGGTTGACGGTGAGCGTACCATTATTCTATCAGGAACTAGTCATTGCCATGACTACAACACAAATATAGCCATTTTATTTACTATCCAGAACCATCAGTGAACCTACATGTAGTGATGGTGAAATAGCAGAAAATCTGAAATGATAATGTTTTCATTGGGGACTATAGTTGGGTACGTTTTAGGCAAACTCTCACAAAACAATGTCTCACTGTATTCAGACCATTTCATGTAGTAACTTTCTATGGGGGAGCTTTTAGAGGTGGACGTCTGGTTCCTATCACCACCACTGTGAATGGTTCTGACTCTCTCAGAGCATAAGACCACTCTGAACAACTCTGTTTACACCTTGATGTGAGGCATAAACAATAACTCTAATAATAAATACGATACAAATGTAATAAAATTTGAACCTAGACGCATTAAGAGTAACTCTGACAATGGCAGCTGCACAAATGTCAGGATTTTTGTGTTTTTAAAGGAACCTTTTCCCCCAGTTTTCCAGGTTTTGCCTGAAAAAAATCTACAAAAATACAGCTAATCAGCCATAAACCTTGTGCTGTTCAGAATAACTGTGACAAATGCATGATGTCTTCTGAACACACTCATTTTGTGTAACATTTAGTCCATTCTGATTTAAAATATTCATAAAGTGGATTCTGAATCTAAAGCCTTTTATCTGTTTATCTAAATTCTGTTCCATTTTCCAGTTTTGTCATTTTTCAAGGAGCTGTTTTCCATAGTTTTCCGCTTATGTCAAATGTATCCAGTGTGCCACAGTGTAAGATATATTCTCATCCTAAAGCCATTTACAACTGCTTAGAAATGATCCTTGCAATGATCACAAGGCAATGCTGTGCCTTACAATTACACACATTGGTACACAACATAAGCTATATTCTAAAGCCAGAGGCATTAAAAATAACAGGAATATCTTGATGAAAATAAAATGTTCTGCAATTTCTCGCTTACACCAAATGTAATTAATAACATAACATAATCTATATTCTAAGGCAGAGACAATACCAGTAACTATGACCATCACACAACACATAAACATCCATAAAAACAGCAGTTGTCAACTTGTTAAAGTGATAATGTGGCACACTTTTTACCCTTTTACCCACAGTTTATCCTTTTTTCAACAATATCGCACAACAAATTGACCTATAAACATCATGAGTACCACCTGCAGTGACAAACGCACATATGTTCTATAACCATAGAAGTTCACCCACTGTATACAACATAAACCATATTCTAAAGCCAGAGGCATCATCGGTAACTGTGACAATGACAAACACATTAATGTATTAAAAACAGGAGTTTTTCCATTTTTTAAATGGTGAAAAACGTCAATTTTCTGTAATTTAATTCTACCAGCCCTAAAAAATAAAGTGGACTCTGAATCTGCAGGCATTAATAGGAACTGTGACAATGGCAAACACATTAATGTATTAAAAACAGGAGTTTTTCCATTTTTAAATGGTGAAAAATCCCAATTTTATGTAATTCAATCATACCAGACATAACAAATAATAAAGTACACTCTAAAACTGGAGTCATTAAGAGTAATTATGACCATTAAAAAAACACATTAATGTCGTAATGTCCATTTTTTAAAGTAAGGGTTTGTTGAAAAACTCAAATTTTCTGAAATTTAATCATACCAGCCATAACAAATAATAAAGTACACTCTGAACCTAGAGGTGCAAGAGTAACTACGACAATGACTAACATAAACATATTACATACACAGGAGTTTCCCTTTTTAAAGCGATTTTGCCCATTTACCCCGAATGTAATCGACTCACCACATTATACAACATAAATATGAAGCTTTATCCTAAAGCCAGAGTCAGCAACAGTAACAATGATAATTACAAATGCATAAATGTCTCACAACCTCACAGTTTTGCCTTCTACAGTTCTATAGTTGCACTCTTACCCTACATGCAATCGGTCCTCCACAGCATATAACATGAGCTATAGTCTAAACTCAGAGGCACCAACAGTAACTAAGACAGACACACACAAAGATCTTGCAGACACGAGTTACGCTCTTGAGAAATTTTGCTGCAGCAGATTTCCAGGAACAGTAACTGAAAGGCCACCACCTCCTCGCCCCCACTGGCGCCCCTCCGCCCCCTCCCACTCCTCCCCCCAATCCCTCCATCGCAGAAGAAGTCTGACCTGCCCACGGTCCGTCTTCAGGCGGGCCTGGGGTGGACCACGCTGAGCAGAGAGCTATCGCAGGAAAAGTCTAAAACCTAACACTCTCTAATAGTCTCTCGCCCTCATTTATCTCTCTCTCATTCTCTGTTTCTCTCTACCTTTCTTTCTCTATCCCTCGCTTCTTTGGCTGAATTCAACAAGTGCTTGCTGCAGCCCAGCTCCAGTGTATCAGTGATGAAAGGAAAAGGCGGGAGAGGCTGCGCGTGTGCAATCAATGCAGCATCTATACGTCGCAGAGAGAGAGAGAGAGAGAGAGAGAGAGGAGGGAAGGAGGGGGGCAGAGAAAACAGGCTACAGTTACAGAGAAGGAGACGGTCGGGGGGGAGGGGGAAGGGTGTGAGACAGAAGGAAAGTCATTTAAGGACAGTACGAGGGAAGAAAAAGCGAACACGCGCTGCGCCGTACAGCCTTCAGTGAGCTTCACACTTCCAGCCCAAAACCCGAGAGATGCAGCAACACAATGCTGAACAATTACGAAAGCCAGAACTCTGGCCAAACGTGCGGCGGCGCATGCCACATAAGTATCCAATAATTTGACCTTTAGAAGCCCCATAGCAGTTATCAAAGGCAATAACAAAGGTATGCTGTAATTTCATATTAACAAATTAATGTATCTAAAATTTAATATTTCTTTTGGTCCATATAAGCGCAAATTTCTTTACGGCTACATAACATTGACAGTCATATTACAACCTGGTCAAATATCACTTGCTAAAGAAAAAAATACATTGAAGTGCACTTTTTAAAAGTACACTGTAAAAGACCTGCTGTAAATGTACAGTATTTATATTGCAGTAAAATACTGTCCTGTTATTTTACAGGACCATACGGTAAAAGAGTGGGTACTTAGAGACGTGCATTGGTTTACAGTAACATACCAGGCAACATAATGCATGGTGGGAAGTCTGCACTGTAAAAATACTGTAAAGCTTACAATAATTTACAGACAGCAGCCCTTTAACCCCAGAAACTACAGGGACTTCAATGCAAACTGACTCAGCTATTCTTAGATTATAGAAGCGTGTAATAAAACTTTGGCCATGTGACGAGTTAATGTAAGTATGCAGTATTTTACTGTATATACGCACTATAATTATTTACTCTAAATATGAAGCATTTTACTGGCAACTGCTGGCAGTAAATTACTGTAAATGTCAGACACATTTTTTATACAATAGTTATGACATATATAGGATATATTTTGGGCACTCCCACCATTACAGATGGTCAATCAGAAGAGACGTGTAGGTTCACTCGTGGTTTTGGATAGTGCATGAAATGGCTATATTTGTGCAGGTATTGGGATGCCTGGTTCCTATCACCACCACTATAAAGACGTCTGAGCCAATGAGTTTCTCTAGAACAGAGCATCTTACAACAAACCACTCAGAATGACTTTGTTTACATCTCAATGATTGAATTAAGCAGTGAAATCAATGGATTATAAGCATGTCTTATGATGATCATGTGATACATTATTTGTGCTTCAAAAGCTGCTTCATAAAACCTGTTTCAAGACGCTTGCAGCTGTTGCGCCAGGTTTTCAGTGAGATTTAGGATGCTTGACATGATACATAACTCAAGTGCCATTTAGTTTCATGTAGAAGTTTCAAAGTTTCAAAGCCAGGCTATGGGTTATACAGAGCACAATACGATATGCTCGCTAATGCCAATGCCAACCACACTCCATTAGTCAAACCCAGTCTCATCACCTTTATGCCAAATGGCCAAAGATACCAATTATTCACATGAAAGGAATGTGACCGAGAATGGGACGGAGCCAGATCACAGACTACACATGCACTTATATCTGTACACACGACACGCTTTTCATCACTCTTTCTTATGGATCGGCTCACTTTTCACTCTTAATCCAAATATAGCCGATCAGACATGTTCACTGTTTGAAATGTGGCTTTGTTAATTTTGCACTGGAGCTACAAGGCTAACGTAGCTAACAAGTAATGGAAGAATGGAATGACAATGTATTAAATACTGTTATCTAGCTAAAGCCGTAATAGTAGCCACTGCAAAGCTAGCACTTTAGCTCAGGAGTCTGCGACCCAAATTTTAACAAGAGCCATTTTGTCCTTTCAACAAAAATCAAATCGACCTGCTAGATGAGACTGTCTGCGTTGCTATGTGACCAGTAGTCTGTATGCCAGTCTTCAAGGTTAAAGGGTGAATTAGCAGTTATAGGCTACATTAACTCCAGCGTTTAAAACCATTTAGTGTTAAAACTGTGTTAGAATGATCAGCAGGGCTTTATTTTACTGCAAAGGAGAATTTTCCCCCCGATTTTCCCCCCAATTCAATCGTCTACAATTCCACCCACTAGTTTAGGACTCCCCCAAGATACTACCAGCACTAGGAGCGTGAAGGCCGACACAGGCTTCCTCCGAGAACTGTGAAGCTCCACCCCAACTTTTCGAACTGTCGCTCGCGCAACGTAATTGGACAGCCGAAAGCGCTCGGAGGAAAGCACAACCGCCCGTTCTCTTACGCCAGCTACTTCTGGGTGGAGAAGGGGGGCAGCCATCCTACCCACCCAGAGAACAAGGCCATTTGTGCTCACTGGGACTCCCAACCATGGATGATTTAGCATCACCAGGGACTGAATTCACAATCTCCTGATGATATGGCCAACACTCCGCATGGAGCCGCATGTTGCCTAGGCCTGTTTTAGGGCTTTAGAGAAGCAGCAATGATTTCTGCGAGCCAATACATGTATGTCATTTTAGTTCATATTTATTAAACATAATCATCACGTTTATTGTATTTAAACTCTGCAAATACTGTAGTAATACTCTTATTTCATTGTTGTGTTCTGGTTGGAAACAAAAGTGTTAAAATCCTGGAATGCTCAGCAGAAAACTATCCAATCAGGATTGTTTCTCTGTGGTATTCAGGTAGATACAGCCAAATAAAATATGTAATTTAGTCCATTTGTACTCTTATTTTTTCACAGCTACCTCAGAATAAAGTCAGTCACACCAGTGACTTCAACTAAAAGCTTCACATGACATCATGAGGTGAACGAGAAAATGTCTGCTGACTGAAAACACACAGTGGACTCTCCATGTGCTTTTCTTCACAGAGCCTCAGAAAACAGGTAAAAGGAAGTCATGTGATGTCATCAGTGTGACTTTTCTTTCAAAGTAAGAGATTTTTTTTGTTAGGCAGTAACACCAGTGACACGACTCCTGGAGACCACAACTTTCACTATATATTTTATAATATTTATTTGGCATTTGTTCTCTTTACGCCATTTGATTCATATATTTTTAGTCATGTGTTGTTTATTGTAGTGTAAGTTGCAGAAAAACACGTTTTTCCCTCAAAATATGACCCTCAGCCTTTACACATGACTGTGGGGAGAAGCAATTCTGTGGTGCGTGGAATTCTAGATAAGTGATTTATTAAATGATTATTGTTACAATGACTTATTGTTTTATTTTTAAATGTAAATAAATTGTAGCCCTAATATGTTTTAAGTGCAATATATCTGTAAATGCCAGGGACGCAAAATGGACGTTTCTGTCAAATGACCCAGCAGCATTAGCTTTGTAGCTGCAGTGCAAAACTAAAGAAGCAAACTTCAGGCACCAAACGTGCCCTGGCTGATCAATTACACTTGGATTAAGTCAGAAAACTATGACTGGACTTCTACAAGTATTCTTCCCTTGTCACTGTTGCTATAGCTGCATCTGCGCAGACAGACAGAAGCTGAAGGAAAGGTTACCACGCGACGGCGGCAACAGACAGCGAGCTACAAAAACGACAAGGCCAGAGTGAAACAAAGCCAGCCAGGCTTTGCCTTCTGTCTGCGGGCATTTCTGAGTGATCTGTCTGAGCTTGCAGCCGCCATGCCACATTCAGATGGAATTCATTTCACTTTCCTTTTTTTTTTCTTCCTTCCTTTCTTTTTCTAGAGTTATGCCCTTCATTCTGCCTACTGACTGCGCACTTGAAAAGAGTTGAGTGGCACTTATTTTCTCGTTCCAGGTGTCAAAACAATTGTAAGAAGTCATGAAAAAGACAAAAGACGCTGAAGAAGGTCATCGTGGCCCTAGCCCTAAATGTAACGGAAGCATGCGATTTCTGGGAAGTCACAAATTTCTGACAGCCCCGCAACGTTTCGCATATCATGTGGCAGCGGCAGATGGGACGGTCAAAGACAACATCTCCTGCCAAATAGGATGCAAATCGAGACAAAAGAGGAGCTAAGAAAACATTACACTTCTCAAAAAAAGGGAAAAAAAGACAGAGAACACATCCATCACTGCTTTTATCTCCACAGGCGCTCGCTCCAATAACAGGCCGCCCTAACACAGCAATATTGGATATTGGCAGCAGTTTAGTGGTTCCTGGATAGGTGGGTATACTGTGCCTTCTTCGAGATCCCCTTAAACATATTTAACAGAAATGTTGCACACCTCCAAAGCTCAGACCTTTTTTCACATTCAGTGGTATTGAGGACTGGACTGGGGTGGTCAGTCGATTGTTCAGCTTCTTTGTTTCATGTGTCCGTCTCCTTTTCTTAGTGAGGTTCTTCTTGTCAGCTACACATCCTTTCAGACCCGTAGCGCTGAGTGGTCTTCTCACAGTGGAAGGATGGAGGACAGAAACACCTGTGGATGTTTTCAGATCTGAAGCAGCTTGATTTTCTCCTCACTATCAAAGTTGAAAGCTTTAAGTGCTGTTTAACAGTTGGGGGCAGTTTTGGTGTACCAGGTCTTCCAGGTGGTTGCTAGGAGCCCCATTTTCCTTTGACTTTCTCTTTCCTGAGACTGGTAGATTATCTTATCTCATCTCCTCAGAAATATCTTCTGAAAAAGATCTCAATAACACTTCATGGCCTGGAAATGAAATATGTAAGAGCAGTTTCTGACTTTGGCACAGCGATGTATACATTTGTATACGGAAGTCCAAAGAGGCCACAAACCGTTGTTATAATTTTCTGGAATGTTATCTTGAGAGAACATGATAAGTAACTCAGTATTTCAAGATAACAATTTTGTTATCTTGAGATCACAAGATAATTAACTCATTATCATGTTCAATTTTTCCAGTAAAGTGTTTTAGAATCTTTTTATTGTTTGTCCTTTCACTTGACTTTCTTTCTCTCTCTCTCCTCTCTCTCTTTCTCCTTTTCTCTCACTTTCACTCTTTTTTTACTGGCTTTCTCTTTCTCTCGCTCCATCTTTCTCTCTTTTTCACTCTCTCCTTCTCTTTCTCCTTATCTCTCTCTTTGTCTCTCTTTCTCGTTCTCTTTCTCCTCTCTTTCACTCGCTGTCTCTCTTTTTCACTCTCTCTCCTTCTCTTTCACTCTTTCTCATTCTCTTTCTCCTTCTCTCTTACTCTTTCACTCTCTCCTTCTCTCTCCCATTTCACTCTTTTTCATTCTCTTTCTTGCACTCTCTCCTCTTTCTCTACCTTTCTTTCACACCTTCTCCCTCCTCTTTCACTCTCTCCCTCTTCTGTCTTTCTCCTCTCCTTCTCTCCCTCTCTGTCCATCTTCGTCTAGCTCAATCTGTCTTTCTTTCTCTCTCTGCCTCTTTCCTCTCTCTCGCTCTACACTCCTCTCTCTATGACTGGCTTTCTTTCTTTCTCCCTCTTTCACTTTCTTTCACTGTCTCTCCCTTTCACTCTCCATCTTTCTCTCGCTCTACCACTTCTACTATCTCTCTCCCCTTCACTCTTCTCTCTTTGTTTTTATTGTTTGGGTTTATTGTAAAACTCTGTCTATTTGACTAATCATCAAAAGTCAGTGGACTCATTACCCCTCAGTACCAACATCCCCCAGTGGAGCCTACAGACAGAATAAAACAGTGAACAGCGATGAAACAGACGTTAAATTGTATAAACAAAGTTCATAACTGCAAAGCCATACTTATAATTAACTACGCATTCAGAGCCGACTGTAGATGGGACGCTTCTCTTCATTGTGCATTCTGCTTATTTCACTCTCCAGAGAACTCAGTTTAACAAGCCAGAACACATTTCAGCACTGAAATATTTTCACTCTCCTGCTGTAACACTCTCTGACTACAAAGAGGCTCCACCTCGCTCCTCTGGACTGTCTGTACTGCGCATCAGGCATTATGAGCATTTTGTCTTTTTACGCATTCCTCTCTGGTCTCGCGGCGGCACTGCTGCAACTCAGCCCGACTACAAAGGAGCTTCATTTCTTTCTGAGAAGCTGCTCTAATTTATAAAGACTCCCCTCAGACCCAGCCGTGAAGAGAGGATGATTAGTTTGATCTTAATAAAGCTGACGGCCTTAAAATGCTGAGTTTCTTAAAATTCCAAAAGTAACTGAAGTTACAGCCCAACTGACACGTCGGCTGTCGATACTGATTATTCACGATTTTACTGGTATCAGCAGAAAATAACGGTAAAATACTACAAACTAAAATAACTGAACAGCAAAGAGAGAAACGAGGGTTTTATTATAGTCTTTATATGAGTGTGACCATCTCTCTCTTTCTCTCTTTCTCTCTTTCCCTTCTTCTCTCTCCCTCATTTTCTCTCTCCCTCCTCTCTCTTTCTCTCCTCTTTCTTTCTCTCCTTCTCTCTCCATCTTTGTCTTTCTCTCTCTCTCTCTCACGCTCCTTTTCTCTGCCTCTCTCCTTCGTTCTTTCCTTCTCTGTCTGTCTTTTCTCTCTTTCTCTCTCTCTTCTCTTTCTCTCCTTCTCTCTCTCTCAATCTTTTTCTTTCTCTACGTATCTTTATGCATCTTTCACTCTCTTGCTCTCTCTCCCCCTCTTTCTCTCTCCTTCTCTTTCCTCCTCTCTCTCTGACTTTCACTCTATCTCTGTGCCTTCTCTCTTTCCGTTATTCTCCCTTTCACTCTTTCTTTGTCTTCCACAACTACTTCTCTATCTATTAACTACTCTTCTCTATCTATTCTCTCTTTGTACTCTCCCACCCTCTCTGTATCCTCTCTCTCTTCTCTCTCTCTCTCTCTGTACTCTTTCTTAATCTCACTCTCTCTCTATCTCTCTGAAGGTACAGAGTTTGTAGACAGATGATGAACACATGGGTGGGGTATGTGTGTGTGTGTGTGTGTGTGTGTGTGTGTGTGTGTGTGTGTGTGTGTGTGTGAAATAATGTTGAGTCAGGATGAGAGAACACACATACACACACACACACACACACACACACACGCACACACACACACACACACTAAATATAGACTTTGATCATCTGTGATAACAATATAAAGAAACGAACCCGTCAACCTGCACACATGAATCCTCAAACAACCTCTACCACTCAAATGATTCAATACTACTAGAAAAAATGAAAATATGACAACATAAAAACAAACAATCCAAACATTGCCTACTACACTGCGTATATATATATGTATCTACATAGCTCTGCAAGAGTCACAGATCAACATTCATTTATTTAATTTCCAATTAAGTTCTTCATTATTCAGGAGTTACTTTTGAGGATATTAGTTCCAAGATACTCCACTTGCATAAGGAACGAGGAAGTCAAACCTGGAGTTGATTAAATTAAAAACGATTAAAATCTACAGAAAAAAACAGGGCTCCTAACAACCACCTGGAAGACCTGGGAAACACCGAACCTGCCCCCATCAGATAAACAGCACTTAAAGCTTTCATCTTTGAGAGAGAGGAGGAAATCAAGCTGCTTCAGATCTGAAAACGTCCACAGGTGTTTCTTTCCATCCTTCCACTGTGAGAAGACAAGTCAGTGCTATGGGTCTGAAAGGATGTGTAGCTGTCAAGAAGAACCTCACTGAGAAAAGGAGATGGACACATCAAACGAAGAAGCTGAACAATGGACTGACCACCCCAGAGACCAGACCTCAACATCACTGAATGTGTTTGATTACTTCAGAAAATAATCAACCAGCTTCTAAGACTGAACTTTCGAGATGTGTCTGCAGATTTACTTGAGGAACTGAAAGGTCTTCTGAAAAGAATGGAAGCCGGAATAAAGGTAAAGGGTGATACACTGAACACTGAGAAATCTGATATAATATTCAGTTTAGCTTAATTTTCTATAAAATAAATGCTTCCTGCCTTCATTTCCCTGATTCTGCACAATAAAAACATGTACATAATGGCATTTTGACTGGAAGTCAGCTAAACGAGAGGTGGTCCTTGGCTTCTACACAGTACTGTGTGTTTTTAAATTATGAACTACAAGTTTAAGTGTTCACGGAGGCTTTTAGCGAGAGCAGAAGGGATGCATTTTCACGTATAAGCTTCAGAAACGCCCCCCCAACCACACGTCCCACTCCTCTGGACTTGCCTGCGGTACATAAACACATGCAGCCTGTCCGTCTGGCCCTCACTGACCAGCCTCACGTCCCTTTATGAACAATCCTGCTTTATAAATATTCAAACACTGCGGCGCTTCTCATGTCTAAGAGCACAACAGACATTCAGCGCACGCGGAGGCAGTAAAGCTCCTTGGCAACAGGCCTAGCAACGGGACGGGAGGGGTGTCTGGAGAGCGTCTCGTGATGGAGGGGTCCGGTGTACTAACTTCAGTCTTAAAAGTGTCTTGTACAAGCAGAAAAGCTCTTAAACCTTGATTCTAACTCATTCACTCACGGGACGTGTCTCAAATCAGTCCCCTGTAGGATGTAATGAACTAAAGGGGTGTTTTCTAGGGCTTTCTGAAGGCAGAAATTCACCTACTGTTCATCTGCTAATGACACACCCAATCAGGGGCGGACAATATGATGACATTTTATTATTATAGTGATTTCTCAGTACATTATAGGCATAATCAGTATGTTTAGAAAACTGAAGGGCTGCATGGATCATAAAAACACAGCAACAACCAGTATCTACACGGTAAGAAGCAGCTGACTGCATGTCAGCCCATTACTTTTTATATATATATATATATATATATATATATATATATATATATATATATATAAAATGGACTATGATAACGTTATATATATATATATATATATATATATATAGATAAGCTCCAGCAGCACTGCTGTGTCTGATCCACTCAGACCAGCACAACACACACTATCACACCACCACCACATCACTGCAGTGCTGAGAATGATCCACCACCCAAATAGTACCTGCTCTGTGAGGGTCCATGGGGGTCCTGACCAATGAAGATCAGGGTAAAAGGGGGTAACAAAGTATCAGAGAAACAGATGGACTACAGTCTGTACCTGTAGAACTACAAAGTGCACCTATACAGTAAGTGGAGCTGATAAAATGGACAATGAGCGCAGAAACAAGGAGGTGGTCACAATGTTATGCCTGGTCAGTGTATAGTGTAATCCATACATTATGCATGTATGTGTTCACCCACTTATCAAACTTTCATGTATGATCCATTTATTATGCATTTATGTCCAACATTTGATACCTATATCAAACTATGCAACACGCATAGTTCATATTTGGGAAGATCACATCTATTACACTGGGGCTTTGTTTTGTTTACCTTTCAGTTTTTTCCCATTTTTTAAAATAACAAAGTTAGACCCAGAGCTGAATAAGTGTTTTTCGGCTAAATATAGTACACAATACATACAAACAACAGAACTGCTCGGCATAGGCCATGCATTATTCAGCAGTGGATACTGCGTCCAGCAGATATCACGAGTAAAACCTACTGACTAAACACTAATGAAGCTCCTCTAAACTATTTCCACATTGTCCTCTGTAATTAAATAGCTGTCAGAGCCGTGTTAACCAATAAAGGCCTATCATTTCAGTTCTGGCCAAGATGCCCATCATGTTACTTAATATAGATGCAGAGAGGCAGTGAAGAAATGTGGTGGCCTGCACGAAAACATCAGTGCCGCTTAAACTGAAGGCTGCTTACATAGGAACTTCATAACACATACACTGAGGAACATTATTAGTAACGTGCAGAATTCAGAGACCATCCTACATTCATTTCCAGCCAAAGCAGTTACTAAATAATAAGTTATTCATTTCTGTCTGAAGAACTCTTTATTACAGCTTCCATTCTTTTCAGGAGACTCATTTTCAGTTTCTCAAACAAATCTGCAGACACACCTCCAATGTTCATTCTTAGAAGCTGGTTGCATTTTCTGCTTCTGCTTATTTGATGGGGGCAGTTTTGGTGGTCTACTAGGTGTTTCAGGTGGTTGTTAGGAGCCTCATTTCTCACCTAAATTAGTTATTTTCCTTTGACATTCTTTTTCCTTAGGCATGTGAATTATCTTATATCTAATCTTAGAAATTTAGAAATATCGCCTGAAATGAACTATATTGGTAATTAAGTATATATATATAAAACACGATTTGCGGTCTAGTCTCACATTAATTAATCCTTATGCATGTATTCAAGCCCCATATAAGTAGCCTTCACATAAAGTGTTACCAAAATATCATAGCAATTTGTCTTCCAATGCCATGTGGCTCTATGCACCATATGACACATGACCCGCAGTATGCCCTGCACGCAACTCCATTATGTCTAATGGAAGAACTATTCATGGCTGGAAGACGTCCTGTGCTGAATAAAGCCACAGTTTCACTGAATCAAATCAACAGTAAATCACATGCTAAAAGATAAGAGCTGATGCTATTCCAGCCAGCAGGTCCAGTACACTGTCACCCTAAAGTAGGTGCTCAATCTGTCATGTCTTAAAAGAGTTTCAATAAACTTGGCAAAGCTGACTCTCAAACACGCCCTCTTAAAGGCATAGTTCAGCAAAAAATTCAACCACAGCAGTGCCCAACCCAACGCCTTCCCCCAAAACTAAACTCAGTCAAGACATGTTGAGCTTTTGAATTTTGCTTCTTTAGTTTTGCCCTGGAGCTAAAAGGCTAATGCAGCCCAGATTACGCCCAGCTGGCATTGCGCTAACCTCGTGCCTCAGTCATGAAATAATTGCTTCAAACCAAGTGGTTAAACTGCTGGTGTGGAATAAAACTGGCGTTTACCAGTTTGACAGAGGATTTTTATCACCCTCATGTTTTCCTTCATCAGCGTTCTTTCACTACGATATCCAACATGCATTACACAAATATGGTGTACAACCACTGGAATCCATGTGGTGTCAACTAGACCTGACTGCTAACCTAGACTCTAGGCCAGAGGTCAGCAATATGAGGCTCTTTGCTTATATTTGCATACTCAGCTGGTGTCCTGATAAGTTCAATCTGCAACAAGAAACTATCAAACACTAAAAAGTCACGAGGACAAAGTCAGCTTCTCGTTTGCCAGCTTTTGGTTCCCATTCCACCATAAATGGTGTTAAATTCTGGCGCATCAGGCATCTTTTAAGGTGGACCGGGTGAATTCGAACAAGCTGGTGCGTGAGAAGCGACTTCAGCC
Source organism: Pygocentrus nattereri (assembly GCF_015220715.1). Taxonomy (NCBI): domain Eukaryota; kingdom Metazoa; phylum Chordata; class Actinopteri; order Characiformes; family Serrasalmidae; genus Pygocentrus; species Pygocentrus nattereri. The sequence continues at coordinate 7,725,125 of NC_051233.1, read as the reverse complement.
TTGTCAAAAGTCAAACGTTGAGAGAAATGTTTTACAAGAAACTGTCCAACTTTTGAGGAAAGGTTTCCTGTTAGAGATGTGAGTAAAGCAGCTATAGCTGAGCTAAAGCTTAAAGCAGAGCCCAGTAAATCTGTGTTTTCGTTTGTCATTTTTAGCTTATTCTCAGCACATTAGCACCTGCTGAGACATATTCACAGCCTAGATGGTAAAATGGACATAAAACGTTGTGGCTCCAAAATGGTCTGATGTTTGGTGAAAGGACAAAATTGCTATTCTTCACATCTGGGTTGTGTTGGCTAACAAATACAAATCAAGCTGGCATTTTGTAACCTTACCTTAAAAGAAACTTAAAGAAAAGAGTGATTTTAACTTTATTCAGCTCAAAATGGACACCAGAGACCCATTCGGACTAAAAAAAGAAGCACCTCACAAACCAGCAACACTGCTAACTTTAACTATTAGTTTGCTGTCCTTCCCATCTTACTGCCCACTTCTGTCATTTGAGGAATATTCTTTCCATTGTAATGCTGATTTGAAGATACTGTATATGACAGCAATAATACTAGCATTAAGGCTAGTCGCCGGCCTTCCTTCTACACTCTACTGCATTCTCCCACCTTCAAACCACATCATAAGAAGGGGGGGTTTCTTAGTCTTTGAACCAGACAATCTCACTCTAGAAACCACTGCAGCACCACTGTAGGTGAACAGGCACGTTTACAACAGATGTAGCGATTTTGCATTGCTCATTTTGGCTGAAGTGCAACCTCAAGGAACCTCAAATAGTATCAATCATAAACCTGGACAAAAAAAATGGACAAAGTTCAGGTTTCAGTATCTCTGCTGCTACTATTTTTAGTGATGCGATATACATTTGATTATAGAGTTCAGTATAAACCACATGACTAAGCGTGTGATGATCCAGCCATGAAGACAGAATGATGTTAACAAGCTTCCATTACTCATTAGCAACATTAGCCTGGCAGGTCCAGTGCTTTACCCTGGCCAAATCTGGGAAAATTGTACCCACTTGTTTTTTTTTTGGGAACTAAGCAAGTTTCTGACAAGATAAAGTGAAGAAACTTTTTCGCCCTAACTTTTCCTTCACTTTCTGATGGTCTTTCATTTCCTGTTCCACTATGTTTTGGAAGCAGAGCAGATGTGCTGTTCCCAGCTCAGTTTTAAGAGCTTCTAGCAGATTTCTGGCCGGTCAGCAATAGGAGCATGAGCGCAGCTTACTGCTGAAGCTCTAAAGTCACCAGCTAAAGTAATGAGGCCTGCTGTGCACGAGTTGTGAACAAACACACACACACAAACCAGTGGAGTAGAGTATGCACTGTGACCTGGACTGCCAGCGCAAAGAGGCCGCTCAAAATGGCATAAACTGAGCTAGGGCACAAACAATATGCCATTTGGTAAAGGTGGGAATCTGTACACCAGAGGTTTCTAAACACAAGGCCATGGATCATTTATGACACCATGATTCGCCATTTTATCATCATTAATGAACATGATATTCTGACAATAGTATTTTTGATTAAAGGCTTAATTCTTACACAATTTCAAACATTATAGTGTGCAATCTGTCTGTGTTTGACCTGCAAAAAATAATATCTTGCCATGTAAAATTAGGTAGGTAGTAGGTAGGTTACTACTGTCTGCTTTCAACTGAAAGTTAATGTAAGTGTGTAAATGAAAAATGAATAAAAAGACTTTTTATCGCTTCAAACACAGATAAAAAAAAGCACATTTCAGTAAAAATATGATATCAGCGGTGAAAGATCTGTGGTGAAAGATTAGATTTCTGCTTTGCAACTGGCGAAGAAACTCTCAGAAGATGCGACGTAAACATAATGCAAAACTGAGACTTCAAGTGTGTAATTGGTTTCAGTGTCTTTGCTGTCATCTTGTGGCAACGATGCTCGCTTATTTCCTTATTTCCGTCTGTTTAGCACATGCGCAGCCTGAGAAATCTGAAAGAAATCTGAGTAAGAGTTCACATGCTCTGAGAAATCGGATTACTGGGCTAAAACCCAGCTTATTGAGTTTTATAGTCCTTACTCCAATCTCAGAAATCAAAGCATGCTGTTTACATGACCATTTGAATAATCAGATTGTAGAAATCTGATTATGATCGGATTATTAAGTGCATGTAAACACACTTTATTGTGTTTATTTAGTTTATTTATTGTTCAACAAACTACTGGAGTATGAAATTTAATTGGCTGCTTTCAGCTGAAGGCTAATGTAAACGTGTAAATGAAAAATGAATAAACTGACGTTTTATCGCTGCAGACACAGATTAAAAGAAGCACATTTGTGTAAAAATATGAGCGGTGAAAGATCTGTGGAAGATCTGTCTGAATCTTGGGCTATTTATCTAATCACAACATCACAGGCAGTATAAAGTAATACATACAAACTTGCAGTGAGAACGGCAGTGGCAGTAAACTAACCAGAATTATTCTTTATGAAGATACATATGAATTCACTTGCACACGTGATGTTCTTTGTATTGTGTCATTAAAATTTGCTGAAAGGCCTCATGCAAAAGACAACGAGTCCTTCTCAGTATATGTGTCACGCATGTGACTCCGCATTCGGACTCGGACTCCAACTCCCAGGATAGTTAAACTCCCTTTAACTATCTTCATCTGTGAATTGTAATAGCTGAGAGTACAAAAGTCCGGGCTTTAGACTTAGTCTTTGCGAGGTTTCTCTGATATGACTAAGCGTTCTCTGTTGTATGTTTATTGGATTGACCACGTTTATGACCCTCTGTGCTTCTGTATTTGACTTTGTTTTTTTGCGTTCCGTTTTTTGTACCATTGCTGTTTTTTGGATATTGGTTTTGACCCCTTGCTTGAACTCTGATTACTCTTGGTTTTTTTCCCCTGTTTGGATTTGGTTGACCGGTTTATCATTAGACCTAGTTATCTTCTATCCGCAAGCGTCTGGAATTCTGTCATTGCTCCGCGCTACAATATGATGTTAGGCCTGCATAGCGTTCTAGTTAGTGTCACCTCATCTGAAGGCAGCTTTCTTAGCTCAAACCTCTTGCTTTATTTCAACCATATTCATATTTTTTCAGATCATTTTATTTTTTGAATAGTAATGTTTCAGACGTCCATCCATCCATCCATCCATTTTCTAAGCCGCTTCTCCGTCAGGGTCGCGGGGGGGATCCTGGAGCCTATCCCAGCAGTCTTCGGACGGAAGGCATGTTTCAGACGTGCTCCTCTAAAATTTCCCTTGTGCTGCTGAACTTTTTAGTCTGTTAGCACAAGTGGTACCAATGCAACCAGGCAGATGACAGTCATCATCATCATCATCATCACCATTGTTAACCATACAGTCCAAATAGGGTTGCGGTAGCAGTTGAGACAGTAGAGAATCCCAGATTACCTTGTCCCCCCACAACTTCCTCCAGCTCATTCCTGGGGACCCCAAGCCACTCCCAGGCCAACATGGAGATATCATCCCTCCAGCGGGTCCTAGGACGACCCCGGGGTCTTGTTCCGGTAGGCTGTGCCTGATACACCCCCACCGGGAGGCGTCCAGGGGGCATCCGGATCAGATGCCCAAACCACCTCAGCTCAAATGTAGCAACAGTAACTTGGAATTTTGCAAATGGTCAATTGGAAACAGGCACACAAGTCAGTGAAGCACTGAGTGAGTTTACATGCAGAAAATCAGATTTTGTCAGAATCCAATCAACGTGTTTACATACACTTGAGTGATCAGATAATGGGGAAACTCCAGGCCTACATGAGTCAGACAGTAAACAGATGTCTGCTTTACAATCGGCCAATAAACACAGAAGAAGACGCAACCTAAACATAATGTAAAACCATTTCATGCCACAGCTTTTTTTAAAAAAACATTGCGTTGCTTTACCTGGAAATATACACATACATCATCTTGAAGATGAAGAAAATTTGAATCCTTCATTTCGTCAAGCATGTATTTGGTTTCAGTGTTGCACCAAAAGTGTTTCACTGTGTCTCACAGCAACACTGCTTGCTTATTTCTGGTACCGCTGTCCGTTTTGCACATGTACAGTATGAGAAATCTGAAAAAAATCAGAGTAAGAGTTCACATACACTGAGAAATCTGATTACTGGGCTAAAACCCAGCTCTCTTTATTAGGTTTTCTAGTCCTTACTCCAATCTCAGAAATCAAAGCATGCTGCTTACATGACCATTTGAATAATCAGATTGTAGAAATCTGATTATGATCGGATTATTAAGTGCATGTAAACACACTTATTGTTTAACAGACTACTGGAGTATAAAAATAAATCCTAATCTATTAATATTCAATCATATCCGCCTGATATTATTGGTTATCCTAACTGTTAGGGCCTTAAAACTGGTGCTGGTATTGGCAAACTAATTTTCATTTCAGTCAGGCGTTACTCAACACCCGCAAGAGATTTATGGGCTGTTTGTGTTTGCCTGTCGAGGACAGTTCACTCTGTAAGGTAAGAGGACTGAATCAACTCATGGGAGAATAAATAAATAACAGTGTCCCTGTGCCATTCAGCCTCTGAATTTGAGGATAAGCTCAGAGAGACTAGTTTTTAAAAAGTGTTCAATATAAATGATTATGTTTTCTTTGCTAGGGTGCAGTAACTGACCACAGTTGCTGCACCTAATTGGCCTAATCGGCTTTATTTAAAGGAAAACAATATCGCACGTATAAATATTAGTGACAGTATTATTTAGAAAGGAGACACTGTGATGAACCTGAAGCTTAATTCTGAACCTAAATATACTTGTGAGGAATACTCAGGTCCTTCTAGGCCTTCAGGAAAGACAAGATTTCTGGGAGCTAAAATGCACTTCTGTAATTTTTATTCTTATTCTTATTTAATAGATTTATGATTGTTATATTTAAACTCAAGTATTGTAGTAATGTTCAGATTTCACTGTTAACTTTTGGCTGAAAAAATTTAGATTAAATTCAGCCAGAGGAAAAGTGCTGACCTGAAACTGTGGTATCTAGGTAGATGCAGCCAAGCAAGCTCTCTCATTGGTTAGGACTTCAGGAGCTGAACAGAAATCTTAACATGCCAGAACAACTTCCAACTGAATTAGGAAGTGACAGAGCAATCAACCAATCACATTTACTTTACAATGCGACCAACAGAGAGATACGTCACTGGCTGTGAATATGGCCCAATCCCATTTCACGTCTCGATCCTACCACTTAGCTCCATCCCTCCTGTTTTTCACGTTCACGGCTAGGCATAGGATGTCCCGATTTTTGTTGAGATAGAGGGGGGTAGGGTGCAGTATTAGGGCTACATGGCCCTCCAAACGGAGGTTTTTCAGATGCACACTCCAAAGAAACCCACAAATCAAGAGTGTTTTCTCCATTAAAAATGACAATACCCACTGTATTATCTTTGTTTAATGTCAACTGAATGTATTATGGTCCATTTCTTCATAACAAGCATAAAAATCGCCAGTAGTGTGGTAATCCTGGTATGTAGCTAGCTAAATTCTCCCCATTCCACCTTAAATGGAGCAGGAGTTACATTCTGGCACTTACAAAAATACTCTTTTCAACACGGAGAAACGGATAAACAATCACAGACGACATTCCGTGTTTATTTAACAAAGAGGCAGTGCAGTTCAAGAATGCATTACAAAGTTCCGAAGGGGATATGATCCCACTGAAATCCTCATTTGAACAGCATAAGGCCAGCCATCCATACAAGCCTCTCACCAGAACCAGAATCAGAATCGGTGTGCTACGCATACAAGGAATTTGGTTTTGGTTACAGGAGCTCACAGTGCACAGTATCAGACAGACATTCGCATTTAGAGAATAAGATAAAATATAACCTGCATTCCTACCATCACCCACTCAGACATACACACACAGTCATACCTGTAAACCTTACAATGTGCAAAGTATGGGTCTAAAGTTAAAGTGCTGAGTGCAGCAGCAGGTAAAGGGTGTATAGTGGCAGAAAAAGGGATCCATGAGGCAATAGTCAGATAAGTGGGGTCATATGACAGGTGAGTAAGATGCTAGAACAAACACTGGTCTGAGATGGAGGATGGAGGATGGAGATGAACTTGATACTACATACCAGTATTTTTGAAGAGCAGTATGAAGCTGGAATATTGTTCATGTGTAATATTAACAATATTTTAAATATCTCAGCAACCATGCAGCATTCCCGAGATATTAAGCTGTTTGTGTACTACGTCCCTTGATGTCATTTATTAACGGTTAATCTAGAATTTTCATGTTAGCACACGGCTAACATACTATTAGAAATCCCATAGGGCTGCTAACAGGACTTCAGTGTTTTGGTTTTTTTTGACTGCGTTTTGACATTTATTGAGCAAACTGAAGGCCTAGTTCTAATAGTCATGGTTCACCACTGAATATACCGAAAGGTTTTGCTTATTTGAGAAATGTATATTTTCAACAGAGAAAGAGGTGTCCCCAAACTTTTGCATGGTACTGCATGGCCAAATCGTCCTGTTCTTTCCTTCCACATTATTTTATCAGCAGTGTTTTATAGACGTCTCATGGCCTCGTTCCATGAGACGAGAAGGCTCTGTCTCTGACTGCTTCTGTTCTGCCTCAGTTCTCTTCTTTCTGGGTTACGCTGGTCTAGAACAGAGCAGAAGCAGAGTGGTGCTGTATTGGTGGCACATGCACTGCCTTCAGGGATTCAAAAACCAGACAGTAAAATACCACAGCAAGGAATGTGGCACAGGCTTTAGGTCTCTTTATACTTTGGAGCACAGTCTTAGGTGTTCTACATCATGAAAACTGAATTAACATTACCACTGAGGTAAGTCATTCTCCATGCACTCTATACATGGAAAAATATTGTGTACATCATAGCATTTACATCTGTATCATTCAGCCTATAGCAGTTCAGCCCTACCTGAGTGTTTGATCCTGGATATATATATATATATATATATATATATATAAATAGATATATAAATACATATATAAAAGAATCCCATTATTAATCCATAGGGTTTAATATGATGTTGGCCCACCCTATGCAACTATAACAGCTTCAACTCTTCTCGGAAGGCTTTCCACTTGGTTTAGGAGTGTGTTTATGGGAATTTTTGACTATTCTTCCAGAAGCGCATTTGTGAGGTCAGATACTGATGTTGGACGAGAAGGCCTGGCTCGCAGTCTCCGGTCTAATTCATCCCAGAGGTGTTCAGGAGGTCAGGACTCTGTGCAGGCCAGTTAAGTTCTTCCACATCAAACTCGCTCATCCATGTCTTTATGGACCTTGTTTTGTGCACTGTTGTAAAATTTTAATTGTCCAAAATCTCTTGGTCTGCTGAAGCATTAAGAATTCCTTTCACTGGAACTCCTGAAAAACAACCCTACATCATAATCCCCCCTCCACCAAACTTTACACTTGGCACAGTGCAGTCAGACTAGTGCCATTCGCCTGGCAACTGCCAAACCCAGACTCATCTATCAGATTGCCAGACAGAGAAGCGCAATTCGTCACTCTAGAGAACACGTCTCCACTGCTCTAGAGTCCAATGCATTCGACTCTTTGCATTGCCTTTGGTGATGTAAGGCTTGGATGCAGCTGTTTGGCCAAGGAAACCCATTCCAGGAAGAAGTTGGGCCCACATGTTACAGCGTAGACAGCTTCATGAAGCTGAACGTGTGGACCCAACTTCTTTGGTCGACCTTGGTGAGGCCTGTTCCGAGTGGAACCTGTCCTGGAAAACCACTGTATGACCTTGGCCACCGTGCTATAGCTCAATTTCAGGATGTTAGAAATCTTCTTATACCCTAGGCCATCTTCATGGAGAGTAACAGTTCTATTTCTCACATCCGCAGAGAGTTCTTTGCCATGAGGTGTTACGTTTAATATCCAGTGGCCAGTATGAGTGAATTGGACCCATGACACCAAATTTAACAGCCCTGCTCCCCATTCACACCTGGAACCTTGTAACTCTAACGAGTCACATGACACCAGGGAGGGACAAAGACACAATTGGCCACAATTTGGACATGTTCACTGTGAGGTGTCCTCACTTGTACTGCCAGCTATTTAGACATTAATGGCCGTGTGTTGAGTTATTTTCAGAGGACAGTAAATCTATTCTACTATACAAGCTGTACACTGACTACTTTATCTAACTTTCAATTCTATAGTGTTGTCCCATGAAAAGATATGATAAAATAAAGACTTTCTGTAATTGGTCTATATCTTTATTTATATGATCCTAACAGATGTTCGGTGTTCTAGAAGGGCTGATCACCTCATCAAATACTCAGAAAAGAGTATCAGGATGTAATTTATCAAGACCACAATAGTATACCATCATACTAGCTAGTCTTAGGTTATCCTGAGATCAGTAAGATCAGATGGTTGGCTGATATTCATAGAGGCATATACCTGCAAAAGGTTTTAAAATAGTTAAACATGTGTTCTGATAAACTGCACCTTTGTTTTCATGTCTTTTCTAACTTTCTCCTACTTTCTTTCTTATTTGTTTTCCACAGGCCAAAAGGCCAGCACTATTGTTTAATTCATTTGTTTCTTGTTTATTCAACCTCGCAAAGTCAGCTTAAGATTTTCATCTCTTTTGCAAGTGCATCTTGGTCCAGAGATCACATGAAATGCACACACACATGCATCAGAACAGTGAATAAACATTTCAACACATTTAAAGAGTAAGTTTGTATTAGATCAAAAGTGCATAAAGTTGCATAGCTGTCCCAAGTTTTAAAGAGAAATTCCACTGATATTTGAAATGTTCTGAATAATTCAGTGTGTGAGGTGTAAACAGAGTCATTCAGAGTGATTTGGTGTGAAATGGTTCAGATGTCTTTACAGTGGGGGTGACAGGAACCAGGGGTTGCCATGATGACACAAATATAGCCCTTTTATTTGCTGTACAAAAACTATACTATACAAAAAAGTTTTCTATGGGGATTTTGAACAGCACTATGCACATACGTCCCCACTATAAATAGTTTTAAAAACATGTTTTTGAGCCAAATAATACTGTAAAACAGACATCAGGCGGTGAATTCAGAACCATTTCATGTAATAACGTTATGTGAAGGAGCTTTTAGAGGTGGATGTCTGGTTCCTATCATCACCACTGTGAACCATTCTGACTCGGTAAGTTTCTCTAGAACAGAGCATTTCACACCAAGCCACTCTGAACGACTCTGTCTACATTTTAACCATTTAATTCTGCACACATTTTATAAAACTGGTGGAATTCCCCTTTAACGTCTTTAATAATTATTATTCTAAATTGTGGGAAATAAGAACTTAAGATTTTGGCTGCTACCGTCCCTACATTACCACACTACTTCAATCTCCACTACAGTCTCCTCGACTGTGATTTATGACCAGCTTTTCAAAGACTGGAACTGATTCTGCTGTTTCCCCCTTTATTCTCATTATGCTTACGACTGTGGCTGTTTTCTTTATTATCGCAGAAGCTGTTAGGAAAAGTGTCTGTGGCTTGTGGCTGGAAAGGAGAGGAACTATACCAAATTAGAGCAGGAGACAAAACTGATGGTTTTAAATGACTATAAACAAGGTCAAAGTTCAGCTTTGCGGAGTGGCGGTGCTGGTCATATGACAGTTCTGGCAGCTAACTCTCGAACCACAAGCCCATATCAAATCTAGTTTGATTCAGTGATAAATGCTTCAGCTCAACTGTACAATACTGACTGAGCTATAAAAAAAACGTTGAACGCACAAACGCGACTGGAGGAAATGTCCAAAAGTATGCGGACAGGCTCTGGAATATCGAGATGCCCTGGAGCAGCCGTGCACATGTCTGAGATCACCATGCTCAATGCCAGTGGAACTGCGTTCTCTGGAGTGATGGTGCTCCATCCAGTACCTTTGGGATGAGTTGTGATCCAGAACTGACCATCCAACATCAGTACCTGACCTCAGTAGTGCTCAATCAAATCCTTACAGCATTGCTCCAACATCTAGTAAAGCCTTCCCAGAAGAGTACAGGCTGTTACTGCAGCAAAGAGGGACAAACTCACTATTGATACTTTTCATTTCAGAAGAAATGCTACAAAAAAAAGCCTGAGAATTGAATTGTGGCCCAAGAACATGCACCTTATCAATTATTGACTACAACTGCTACTTGCTTGGCACAGTGAGAGTTTAATGGAACTATTTATACAGTAGTTACATAATGCGGAATATGACAATAAAGCCACATTTTGTGTTTTTTAAATTTCAAAACAGCTTGAGAGTTTTACTGTGTTTGCATATTTTATCAAATATCATTACAACTGACTTTAACTGATTCTAGCATTCATGGAGTTCAAACTGCTGCACCTGCACAGTGACTGGAAAGGCAGCGATAGCTGTAAATCTTTCTGGACGTGCTCTACTCATATGCCTCAACAGAATTCCCCTGTAACGTACTTCTAGATACGTTTAACTGCACCTTCCCCCCACAATCAGTCATATTATGAGTCAGTTCAGACACATGCAACTCATCCAAGTATTTTATACCAAGTCAGATTTTCTCTCTGCACCAGGGGTCGGTAACCCAGACGTTAAGAAAAGCCATTTCGTACATTTTCAACAAAAATCAATCCACCTTGGAAGTCACAACGTTTTATGTCCATTTTACCATCTTGGCTGTAAGTATGTCTCAGTATGTGCTAATAGCATAGGCTAAAAAATATATGATATCAATAAAAACGCAGACTCACTTTGCTCTGCTTTAAGCTTTAGCTCACCTATAACCGCTTTTCTTGCATCTCCGGCAGGAAACTTTTCCAAAAGTAGAATAGTTTCTTGTAAAATGTCTCTCAACTTTAGAAATTTTACAAGGCCGAAGTCAGCCCATTCCACCTTAAATGACGCCCGAGGTGCCAGAATGTAACTGCTGTACTTTTGAAGGTGAAATGAAAAAATTCTAACAACAAACTGATTCCAGCTTTGCAACATTTTAGTGTTTGACAATTTCTTGTTGTAAATTAAACATTTCAGGAAACCAGCTGGAGTTACTATAAATGCAAAGTCCATTCGTCTCCAAATTATTAATGTTCATTTTAAATCTTTCTCTTTGCCTTTTCCTTAGATACTAGCTAGGCCAGTGGCCTATGGTGACCAGCTGTCTGCATGCATATCTTCAGGGTTAAAGGATGAATTAGCAGTTATGCATGAAAGTTATGCAGCGTATATATGAAACATATATAATTATACATTAACTCCAGCGTATAATTGAAGTAGCTGGTCATAGCATAGCTTGCTTATGCGGTAAATATGTTCTTATTGAGACAGTCCATTTGTAATTTATATAACCACATATGGCAAAAGTGTATTTATAATATTTAGTATCATGACTAGAAACAATGCATTTACAATATGTAATATATGCATGTAAACAATACATTTCTAACATGTAATGTCAAGCACAGAGAAATGCATTTATAATATACACTCACTGGCCATTTTATTACTTTATTCACCTTACAAGTAAAATGTTGGACCCCCTTTTGCCTTCAGAACAACCACGCCACGTTCAAAGTCACTTAAATCCCCTTTCTTCCACGTTCTGATGCTCGGTCTGCATTGAGTTGCGGCCGTGTGATTGGCTGATTAGCTATTTGTGTTAACAAGCAACTGAGCAAAGTGGCAGATGAGTGTATATCATGCATATTGAAAATTCTTTTAAAATATAAATATCATGCATGGAGAAAATGTGTTTATAATGTACAAAATCATCAAAGGGGGAAATGCATTTCGATAACACAGCACCATGCATGAATCAATAAATTAAAAATGATATATTTATAACATAAAATATGGAATATAATGCATAGAGATGATGACAATCAATGATGACAACGCACAGAATGTAGACAATGCACAGATCAGCTGTTTTCCAGATGGAAACTACCCAATGCAGTGAAAAACAACATCCTTTCCCAGAATTTACCAATTCGCAGAATTTCTGAGCAACGTTAAATTGTCCGATCATCACTGCGGTTTCTGATCCGTATCAGCTCTAAATTCATAGGTGTTACCAGCTACAGAACTTTTAACTCACATTCATGTAAACAGTGAGGCACCAGGAATCATTTCACAGCGAATTTTCAAGAGTGAATTTTAAAAAGCTTTTTAAAAAAGGTCTTATAAGCATGTGTAAATGATCTTTTACAACATTTTAAATTTTCATTTCATTTTTTTATAACACATTGAGAGGCACTGTTTTACTGAAGACTCATCTAGAGACAAATACTGCAAATATGCATTTCACTATAAATGCTATGATATCTGGTATCAGACAATTCTTTTGCAATTTTCTATGCACGTGTCTCTGTCCCTATGAAATCAACATTAAATGATTGAATTATTTATTTATTACATTAATTGTGTATTAGCACTCTTAGCAGTGTGTTCCTTGTATAGTCCAAGTGTAAATTACAATTTACCCATTTCCAAAAAAGCTGGGACACTGTGCAAAAAGAAAATAAATACAAAATGCAATGATGTGCAAATTAATCAAACTATATTTAGTTGAAGATACTACAAAGACAACATATCAAATGTTGAAACTGAGAAATTTTATTGTTTTTTGGAAAATATTTGCCCATTTTGAATTTGATGCCAACAACAGGTTCCAAAAAAGTTGGAAAGGGGGCAACAAAAGGCTGGTAAGGTTGTGTAATTCTAAAAAAACTCCTGGTGGCTGATTGACAATAGGTCAGTAACATGACTGGGTATAAAAGAGCATCTCAGAGAGGCGGAGTCTTTCAGAAGTAAAGATGAGGAGGGGTTCACCACCCTGTGAAAGACTGCACCATCAAATAGAGCAACAATTCAAGAAAAATGTTTCTCAAAATAAAATTTGCAAAGAACTTCTGCTTTTCATCGACTGCGGTAATGCACTGCATTAAAAACAGACATGATTCTGTAGTGGAAATCACAGCATGGGCTCAGAAACACTTCTGAAAACCACTGTCTGTGAACACAGTTCATCACTGCCTCCACAAATGCAAATTAAAACCCTAAAGCTCAAAGAAGAAACCAAATATAAACAGGATCCAGAAATGCTTCCACCTTCTCTGAGCCTGAGCTCATTTAAGTCCCACAGCGGGGAAATTCACAGTATTACAGCAGCAGCAGAGATTTAAGAGCAGTTTTTGTAGCCACTTTTATTCATTTTAATAAAAATCCTACATTTTACTTGGTTTTTATCCACTCGCTGGGTTGTAAATGCAGTAACGGTGATGAACTCTATCAGAGTACAGTCAGAGTCACAGATTATCTACCAAAATGGCAACGTGGACTTCAAAATTACGTAATTGAATACAATGAATAAACATGTACAATGAATAAGTGTCCACTCACCAAAACACTGTCCGGCTTTTATATGGTGATGCACTTCAAAAAGGTTCTTATACACTTTACTGCCAGATCTGCATCCAGGGAGCGCTGGCGTGGCCGAAATAATGAATGAACTGTACATTTTCTTCCAGTGCAAAACTAAAGAGAAAACCAAACATGTTCTGGCTGACTGACAACATTTAAAGTACGAGTAGAAAGTGCACAAATCACATCTAAACTACCACTTTAATGTATAAACTGAAAGAATTCATGAGGCCCAGGAGAGGAGAAGGAGAAAGAGAAGGAGAGGATTTGTGGCCTCCTCAGATTCCAGGCTTTTTCCACTCTCTCCTAGATTTGCACCAGAAATCTGGCACATGAAGCACATACAGCACACTGGACACTATCCACGTAACAAATGGGGGGAAATAAAAGAAGTAGAAAACGGCTCCGAGGAGATACTTTAAATCTTTAATGTGGAATTGCGCTCAGAGTAAAACATAAAGTTTAGATTCCATGGGCCATGTTAGAGCATGTCTAACACTTTAGATCAAAATGACAACATAGTCATTTTGTTGTCCAGCCTGGAGGGACAGCAAGGGAGAAAATCACATTACAGTCACATACGGTGCCAAAAATGGGAACATGCGTAGAGCATCAGATAACACAGCAACATGTTAAGGCCTGCGTTACAGTAAATGCTCAAGTCACCTTTTAATGCTATACAGAAGTGTGTCACAGTAGCTGGAATTTACAAAAGTTTCCAAATCCAGTTCCAAAACAAGGACTCCTAACAACCACCTGGAAGACCTGGTTGACACCAAAGCTGGCCCCATCAGATAAACAGCACTTGAAGCTTTCATTTTGATAGAGAGGAGAAAATCAAGCTGCTTCAGATCTGAAAACATCCACAGGTGTTTCTCTCCCTCCTGCGAGTTTAGTTCCCGATCTAATGCTCCAGCCACAAGCTAATATGTTAGCCCCAAGCTAACACACTAGGCACAAGCTAACACACACTAGGCACAAGCTAACACACTAGGCACAAGCTAACTCAATAGTCACAAGCTAACACACACTAGCCACAAGCTAACACAATAGCCACAAGCTAACACACACTAGGCACAAGCTAACACACTAGGCACAAGCTAACTCAATAGTCACAAGCTAACACACACTAGCCACAAGCTAACTCAATAGCCACAAGCTAACACACACTAGCCACAAGCTAATACAATAGCCACAAGCTAGCATACACTAGCCACAAGCTAACACACTAGGCACAAGCTAACACACTAGGCACATGTTAACACAATAGCAATGAGTTAACACACTAGCACACTAGCCACAAGCTAACATACTAGCAACAAGCTAACACACTAGCCACAAGCTAACTCACACTAGCCACAAGCTAACACACTAGGCACATGTTAACACACTAGCAATGAGCTAACACACTAGCCACAAGCTAACACACACTAGCCACAAGCTAACACACTAGCCGTGAGCTAACACACACTAGCCACAAGCTAGCACACTATGCACAAGCTAACGCACTAGCCACGAACTAACACTCTAGGCACAAGCTAACACACTAGCCACGAACTAACACACTAGCCATGAACTAACACACCAGGCACGAGCTAACACACTAGTCACAAGCTAACACACTAGTCATGAACTATCACATCAGGCACAAGCTAACACACTAGCCACGAACACATCAGGCACAAGCTAACACACTAGCCACAAGCTAACACACCAGGCACAGGCTAACACACTAGCCACGAACTAACACACCAGGCACGAGCTAACACACTAGCCATGAACTAACACATCAGGCACAAGCTAACACACTAGCCACGAACTAACACACTAGCCGCAAGCTAACACACTAGCCATGAACTAACACATCAGGCACAAGCTAACACACCAGGCACGAGCTAACACACTAGTCACAAGCTAACACACCAGACACAAGCTAACACACCAGTCACAAGCTAACACACTAGCCACAAACTAACACACTAGCCACAAGCTAACACACCAGGCACGAGCTAACACACCAGGCACAAGCTAACACACCAGGCACGAGCTAACACACCAGGCACGAGCTAACACACTAGGCACAAGCTAACACACTAGCCACAAGCTAACACACCAGGCACAAGCTAACACATCAGGCACAAGCTAACACACTAGGCACAAGCTAACACACTAGCCACAAGCTAACACACTAGCCACGGACTAACACATCAGGAACAAGCTAACACACTAGGCACAAGCTAACACTCTAGCCACAAGCTAACACACCAGGCACAAGCTAACACACTAGGCACAAGCTAACACACTAGCCACAAGCTAACACACCAGGCACAAGCTAACACACTAGGCACAAGCTAACACACTAGCCACGAACTAACACACTAGGCACAAGCTAACACACTAGGCACAAGCTAACACACCAGGCACAAGCTAACACACTAGGCACAAGCTAACACACTAGCCACAAGCTAACACACCAGGCACAAGCTAACACACTAGGCACAAGCTAACACACTAGCCACGAACTAACACACCAGGCACGAGCTAACACACCAGGCACGAGCTAACACACCAGGCACGAGCTAACACACTAGGCACAAGCTAACACACTAGCCACAAGCTAACACACCAGGCACGAGCTAACACACTAGGCACAAGCTAGCACACTAGCCACAAGCTAACACACTAGCCACAAACTAACACATCAAGCACAAGCTAACACACTAGCCACAAACTAACACATCAAGCACAAGCTAACACACTAGGCACAAGCTAACACACCAGGCACAAGCTAACACACTAGCCACAAGCTAACACATCAGGCACAAGCTAACACACTAGGCACAAGCTAACACACCAGGCACAAGCTAACACACTAGCCACAAGCTAACACATCAGGCACAAGCTAACACACTAGGCACAAGCTAACACATCAGGAACAAGCTAACACACTAGGCACAAGCTAGCACACTAGCCACAAGCTAACACACTAGCCACAAGCTAACACACTAGCCATGAACTAACACATCAGGCACAAGCTAACACACCAGGCACAAGCTAACACACTAGGCACAAGCTAACACATCAGGCACAAGCTAACACACTAGGCACAAGCTAGCACACTAGCCACAAGCTAACACACTAGCCACGAACTAACACATCAGGCACAAGCTAACACACTAGCCACAAGCCTACACACCAGGCACAAGCTAACACACTAGGCACAAGCTAACACACTAGCCACAAGCTAACACATCAGGCACAAGCTAACACACTAGGCACAAACTAACACACTAGCCACAAGCTAACACACTAGCCACAAGCTAACACACTAGCCACGAACTAACACACACTAGCCACAAGCTAACACACTAGGCACAAGCTAACACACACTAGCCACAAGCTAACACACTAGGCACAAGCTAACACACACTAGCTGCAAGCTAACACACTAGCCACGAACTAACACACACTAGGCACAGGCTAACACACCAGGCACAAGCTAACACACCAGGCACAAGCTAACACACCAGGCACAAGCTAACACACTAGCCACAAGCTAACACACCAGGCACAAGCTAACACACCAGGCACAAGCTAACACATCAGGCACAAGCTAACACACTAGGCACAAGCTAGCACACTAGCCACAAGCTAACACACTAGCCACAAGCTAACACACCAGGCACAAGCTAACACACCAGGCACAAGCTAACACATCAGGCACAAGCTAACACACTAGGCACAAGCTAACACACCAGGCACAAGCTAACACACCAGGCACAAGCTAACACATCAGGCACAAGCTAACACATCAGGCACAAGCTAACACACTAGGCACAAGCTAGCACACTAGCCACAAGCTAACACACTAGCCACAAGCTAACACACCAGGCACAAGCTAACACACTAGCCACAAGCTAACATGCTAATCATGACATGATGACATGATTCAATGTTGTTTTGTTTTTAACCTGCTAATAACGATCAGGTTGAAACTGAACTGCTCAGTCATGTTCACTCTGGTGCTGGGATAGAGTTCTGCGCTCGTCTCAGTCACGACAATAATAACATATTATACTATATGCCTCTATTTCACGGGACCATGTACCAAAATTCACTCAAACAAACCCTCTTAAACGCCAATGACCAGCTACTCAACTCAGCCAACCGTTTACACCCATTTTGAAGCAAATTTTAAATATGTGATCAGCAGTCTGACTGCTGTCCACTGGCAGCCATTAAACTGCTGACGCCTCGTTCACATACAGTATTATAAAAAATAGACAAAATTAAAACAAAATGAAAATAAATGAAAGCCTTCAGAATCAGAGGCGCTTCTACAGCAAAGCAGCTACATTTAACCTAAACGAAGAGATCTGAACTGACAGAGCAGTATATTAGTTATTCTATGACGCTTCACACTTGTATCACAGTTACACCAGTGTTTGCGTTTCCAGAGCTGCGAGTGGAGATGACTCACGCTCACTCACTCACTCACACACACACACACACACACACACACTCACTCACAACAGTGTGTGTTCATTCACACCCATCACACGCTTTCACTTCTCTGTGGAAGGGCTGAACTTTCATTTATAGCGGATGGAAAGAAAGAAAATGTGCACAAACTTCTGAAAAAAGTCACATGAACAGGCTGATTTTTAAACAGTGATATATATATATATATTTTTTAGAATTGGCCCAAAATGACTTCTGGTTCCTTTGATTTACATTAAGAGTAAAGTAGGTTTATTTCTTCTCCTGTGAAGTTACCATTTTTGAGATTTTGTTCTGACAACAGTGACTTGACTTTATATGCAAGTATTAATAGGTAACAATAACGTCGCACACATACTATAAATGTAAATACCTATATATACTTATAATATATGCAATATTTATTAGATATTTGCAAGTATGTATACACAGTAATAATACATCTCATATGTATTAGCCTATATATGTAAGTATATATATATATATACATTTATATATATATGTGTGTGTATGTATGTGATATATAAAATACTGTAACATATATATAAAAATAAATGTAAACATGTACTATGTCATAACAATGTGTTTGTATTATAAGTATATATATATATATATATATATATATATATATATATATATATATATATATATACAATAAAACATACATACAGGTCTATTATCTACGATTTATATGTTATTAGAACTGTGTCTAACCCTAATTTTAACCTCAGTAACCAAAAAGAAATGTTTTCACTCTTTCAGTTTTAAACAAATGAAACAAATGAAACTCTCACTCTCTCCTTCCATCCCACACCACGCACAAACACAGACAAGCACACTCATTTTGTCTCCGTCTAGCTTACCCCCCTTTCTCTCTCTCCCTCTTTCTTTCTCTATGTCTCTCTCTCTCTCTCTCTCTCTCTCCTTCCCTCCCACACAGACACACACACACACACACACACACACACACACACACAAACTGGCGTGACATCCATACCATGTGATCATGCCAGGCGTTATGCCAAAGGCCAGCCATGTCACTTACCAGAAATCTCACACAGAGCGGGGGGAGGGGAGGGGGGAGAAGAAAAGAGCCTTTAATTTAACTCTCATCATATCTACACACACACAAAGGCCAACTTCCACAGCCCCGCACACACAGAGTTTAGCACAAAGCAGCCATAGAACGTCAGCTTAATACACTTAAAACACTCTGAGATATCAAAAATGTTTTAATGCCACAGAGTTTGGCCTTTTACTTCACTTTATTTGCTTACTGTAACAGCATTTCGGTGAATTTGATACGTTTGCTGATGGAGCAGCTGAGAGGCTCGCACTATTCATATTTCTACAAAACACATAAAAGCCTTAAACACCAGCAAATACATCAGCAACTCGGCATGAAGCTATGCTAACACTGTAGCTTCCATGGCTTTTTTGGAGTAGAGCTTTGTTGGCTCTACTGTACAAATTTAACAGAACAATATTCTAAAGAACCTGTTAGGACGCCACTCTTGCTAAATGGTAGCTATGTTTGCAGTTCATTTACAGTCTCTTAAAGCTATTCGAACGCAAACATCCCATCCTAACATCCAGAGGTGTAACAAGACGAGTCTCGAGTCTCTGAAGGGCAAATCTGAGTCGAGTCCTTAGAGGAGACTTTTTTGTTTTGTTTTGTTGTTAGCCACACTGTACAAAAGTGAACAACACGATTAACATGATTTTTCAGAAATAAACCTGAAGTCTGAAGGACAGAGCGAAAGGAAAGAGTTAAAACAACTAGAAATGGGTGCACGTAAGATATTAGCGAGCAGCTAATCCCGCTAAAGTTTTAGCACGTACAGAGCTGGTTTATGAGGAGCCCGGCCACTTCCTATTTCCCCCATTACATCAAAAACAGGACTGCAGACAGCAGAGCCCACGAGCGAGTCCCCAATGAACGGGTGTAAAAGGAGTTACACGGCTAAAAACGAAAAATTGATATTTTCTAATAATTTATACAAAACTCTTCTTTCATTTTAGAAAGAAGAAGGACGTATTTCACTAAAAAAGGAAAGAAAACTCACCTAAATATTTAATTTTTTCTACATCAGCAGGATGCTAGTTAGTGTTACTGCTACTGAGTGCTGATTGGTTGGTGAGCGGAGCAGCTCATTGGCTGTTCGCGTTCACAGACGTCATAAAAAGACGAGGCGTCATTTTAAGCTCCTATAACTCGAGTTTAAAAGCTCTTAAAATGTAACAGCAGTGTTTAAACGTTTTATGCTGTTCTGTGTTCAGGAAATTATTGTATCCTTTTACATTAAAAATGTTTAAGCATTTTAAAACCTATGATTTTACTTTAATGCTCCATATCAACCCATTCAGTCTGGACTCGCTCAGGAGCGCCCTCTAGTGTTTGAGAAACCCGGAAGACATTACAGAGTGCTAATTCTTCTCTCTACAAGTTCTCTGGTAAGTGTTAACAGAATGCGAACTGTAATGCACGTCACAGTTCTGGATAGCTGACAACTTGTAATAGCTATCGTGCTACCTTGCATACTTTCTATGCAAACTATGTGCTAGCAGTGACATTATAAAGGAGGAGACGGGTCACTGGTTGGAAAAATGAAGGGAAAAGCTTGTAACGCTCAACATGCTGTATGTTTATGGACCTGTCTTTCACTAAAAAGAGCCCCCCTCAGTTGCGGAGATCTGCAAAAAAGCCAAAACTATGTGAAAAAAACACATTTTTGTCTGTTAAATAAGCCAAACGCTACAAACTATTTATGAGACTTTTTGTCAGGTTTTATCAGAGATTTTAAAAATGTTTGTGAAACCGTAATTTGGCCTTGAGTTTTGAGTTTTTAGCTCTCTCTCCATTCAAATAGATAGGAGTCTGGTCTTGTATAATAAAAAATAACTGCCCGGTGCCGTTGGCAAGCTGGCCGCTGAGTCGTTTACCCTCTTTCTTTTAAGTGCATGTAAGACTCTGTCCTTCAGAATGAAGGGTATCCTACAACGAAGGGCTCATTTTTAAAATAAGATTGAACTTTATTACTGTCTTTACAGTTATTACAGTACGACTGCATATGAATGGTTTATTCATTTGCTGCATTGCTCTTGGTGCTTGTATAATCCTTTTTTTGTATTTTCCTCAGGCTGAAAATTCACAAGCTGTGAGTCTGAGGCGGCCTTTTAAATGTAACCTAATCAGCCAAACTGAATTTTGAAATTCTTTTATATTTTATATTTTATACTTTTTAAAACACGCAACCAGCATTACATTTGCGTACAACTTGCATCGATTGGCAGCCAGTAATGTTTAAAAAATGGCCATTAATGAAAGCTTCAACAACAGCACAGCCTTGTGCACCTGGACTGAAGCAGCATCAAAATGTTATTTTTTAAGTTTGTGATGTGTTATGTAAACAAAATAATCTTGTTCATGCAGTCCACACAGTCCATACACATACATTAAGCTGCAAAAACAATCTGTTTTGAATACAAATACTTTTTGAATACTTCTGTGATATCACTAAAACCAACATTTACATATTTCCTATCCTCTGTATCCTAAAACCTATTCAGTCTGTAGCAGTATAGCCCCACCCATATATGTCTTTTGCATATATGTATTATATGCAAATGTTTGGGCGCACCGATCAAACTGAAGTGTCACAAAAACAAATAAAAAATCTCAACAAATCTGTGTTTTTATTGTAATTTTGCTTAACAACTGGCCAATGTTTATGCAAAATATGCCAAAACTAGAACCACAAATAACAGGCACTGAATGTTTGAACAATTCAAAAATAATTTAGAATAAAAACAAATTGTTTTATAGAAAATAATAGACTATATCAGCTGCAGATCATTGTTAAACCTTTTCAAATGTTCCGAATATACAGTAGATTTTCTAAAACTGCCCATTCGCTTGAACGGGACATCTTTTTTTTTCCATTTTGTTTTTGTGGCGGTGTCCCATAGATCGGGGTGGGGGCATATAATGGGGTGGGGGTATATATACGATGCAGTGCATGCTGGGGACTGTAGTGCAGCTTGTGGTATAACAGGCTGATATTAATAGAAAATGAAAATAATTTTGCAGGCAGTGTGTTTAATACATGGGGCTTCACATACTGGAAACACAAAATGTGTCTTGTGCAAAAAATATGGCACAATATATCTGTCTTAAAGGTACAGTAACAGAAACCAGACAGGTTAATTCTAACCAATAAAGAGAGGTCATTAAAAAAAAGAATCAAGAATAAAATATTGTGAAAAAAAAAACAGTCTGAAATTCGGACGTGTTTGTTGCGTGATGCTGCGTTTTTTGGAAAGCATCCCAAGATTGACTGGTTACAAACTTTACACACGTTACACGCTGCACTCTGACCCCCGAGTGGAATCCGTGTGGGAGCTTTCCTTTAAATTCAGTACTCAGAATCATGAGCGAGCGCGGGGGAACAGGTTTTCCACGAAAAAAGAAAAGCATATGGGGACAGATAAGTTACTGTTTATCCTCCAACAAAAGAAAAGGCGTGAACACACTACGCCCACACGTTACCACAATACCTCAATAACTTACACCATCTCACTGCAACGTAGAGCGCGGCTCACTACTACACATACGCAGCACAACAGAGAGGAAAGTGGGGGAAATGCCCCCCCAGAACAATGTCCATTTACTGTAAAACTGCTCCATATCTGTTTATCACATAGTGTGATGATAAAGTTACGCACAGCTAAGGGAAATTAACTGGAACAGCAGACAGTTTTGCTTTTCAGTGGCACACAAAAAAAGTTTACAAGGGGCGTCTTACCCCTTTATCGGGGCAATACGGCCCTTTAATATTTTTGTACAATACAAACAAAACTTGGGTTTAAAAGGTAAACAAAAAATGTGCCTTGTTCAAAAACCTTGGCATGTTTTGCAAATAATTCAATAAATAATAATACGTTCAATAAATAATTCTCATAATTTTTAAATAAACAAATGTGACAACTCACAGTAATGGAATAATAATAATAAACAATAAACACAAAACCGTATTATTATTATTACTATTATTATTATTACATTTTAACTTTTTAAAATGATCTGAGAATATTATTTTACCAAAGAAATTAGTGCAAACAATATTGGAAACTATTAAAGGGCTTGTATCCTGAAAATTTCAACCTTCCTTTTTTATTATTATTACTTTTTTTGTAATTAAGTTTTTGTAATGTTTAAGGACAAGTTTCAAAACATTCACTTCTCAAGCCATGTTTAGAAACCAAGCAGCAAAAACAGTCTGATTTGAATTCACTATTCAAAAATACATTTACACATACATTACATATTTGCCAGAAGCAGCCCATTCACAATGAAGTTATGGCTTGGACTGCTTTTCAAATGAGGGCACAAAGCAGAGCAGCCAATCAGAATCAAGCTCATTTACATATCATTACATATCATTTTTAATTCTAAGGGATAAAGGCAGGTTGGAAAACAGCCACGTAAAAATGAACCATGCCGTTTTTAGCATATAAGCTAGCATTAACACCATATATGGAGCTCAAAGGGAAAGACTATAATGTAGAGTTGATGTATTTTGATGCATTTTTATACTCCTACTTGTTCAACAGGGTTTAATATGATGTACAGTAAAGCGAGTATAACATGCCAGGATCTCATGACATGGTAGACATAGTGAGAGGTGCGTAGTTACTATTAATACACACCAAGTGAGGGTTCAGGCACTCCGAACAACACCGGCTGAATATTAGATGGCAGGAACCGTGTCCTCCTGAACTTTTGGCCCTTGGAGGCACGTCAGAAGAACTGCCTGCTACGCTTCCTATTTAGGTAAAAAAAACTACCACCACAATAGCACATCAGATCACATAGGAGAGCAGGCTTGCATTAGGCAACAACACTGTCACAGTTCACGGAACATTAACACCAAAGCAACTGTTCAGCAAAAAGTCACATTTTCACAGATATCGCTCTCCCAAATGTCATAGGTCAGCCAAGATGTGTGATTGAAGTTTGCTTCTTTAGTTGTACTGGAGCTAAAAAGGCTAACGTAGCTAACAAGTAGTGGTAGCATATACCTCATCAATTAGCACTGAGCTAACTTTACCACTCGATTCAAATCACCATAGCTTAGTTTTCCCACAGGTCACAGTTTATGTTTTCGTTTTTTTCCAAATATGTTCAGTTCAGTGAAAAAGTTGGTATGCCAGATTTTAGTGCGTTCTCGGTGAGTCACTTGACCAGGGATCTCACACTTCTAAATAGGACTCTAACTGTGTTATACAGCTTTAGAAACCATAAGCAAGTCTATTTAAGAATACCTAAAAACTTGACAAGCCTTGAAGAAAAACGTAATGATTTAGGCATGCTGCAAGCTAGGTGCTAATTGGTAGTTATACCAAGCACTTTACTGGGAAGGCTACACTGATACTGGGTCTCATCCAGCCTCAGTTTGTCATGGCATGGAGTCCACAAGACGCTGGAAACATTGCTTTGAGATTCTAGTTCATGTTAACATGATCACAGCATGCAATTCCTTCACTTTCATGCTGTGAATCTCCCATTCTACCACATTCCAAAGTGTTCTACTGGACTCAAATCTGGTGGCTGGGAAGACCCTTGAAGACCCCCGAAAAACAGTGGTCATTAAACCAGTTTGCTTTGTGACATGGTGCATTATTATGCTGGAAGTAGCCAATAGTAGATTGTAAATTGCAGTTGTGGCATGCGCCCGCTCCCCGCCCCCCGATGACGGCGGTGAGAGCCGATAGGAAGGCTGGACCTGAACTCAGAGAATGAACTCAGAGAATGAGAGCCAGCTGAGGCTGATCTGGCTTGACTTACCATCCTTGTGGGGCTTCATCCTCACTCCTGCCAGCTCTTGCAGCCGTCATCAGGGCCTAGAGCGCATATAATCAGCAAAAACACTCAAACAGCATTGATTGGTATTAACATGCTCTAAGTGTGCTGAGAAAACATTCCCCACAACATTACACAATTCCCCAACCACAAGGCAGGTTGGATCCACAGATTCATGCTGTTGGTGCCAAATTCTGACTCCTGCCTCACCAGAAATCAAACCCAAGCTATGTGTTTCCAGTCAATTGTCAACTGTCCAGTTTTTGAATGTCTGGTTTTGGTGACCCACTGCAGCCTCTGCTTTCTGCTCTTGGCTGGCATAAGAAGAAGAACCCGATATGCTCTTCTGCTGTTGTAGCCCATCCACCTCAAGGTTTGACGTGTTGTGCGTTTTGAGAAGCTTCTGCACAGCTGTATAGAGTGGTTATCTGAATTACTGTAGTCTGTCAGCTCGACCCAGTCTGGCTGTTCTCCACTGACCTCTCTCATCAGCGAGGTGTTTACGTTTACAGAACATAGAAGCTCACTGGATGTTTTTTCTTTACTGCACCACTCTGAGTAACACTACAGACTGGTGTGTGTGTGAAAATAGCAGCTTTTCTGGCACCAACAATCACGCCACAGTTAAAATGATGTTGACGTGAACAATACCTGAAGCTGCTACGTTTATCTGCATGATTTAATATGCTGCACTGCTGCCACATGATTAGATAACTGTATGAATAAGTAGGTGTGCAGGTGTTCCTAATCGTGTTCAGTGAGTGTACGTTATTATTACTTACTACATTAGACTTGTACCTTCAGCTCAAAACTAAAGAAGGGACGCTCAGTCACACAAAGCACCCTGGCTGACCCACTACTTTGGTGTTCAATTTTACCACGGCTCTTGACTTTTTGGCTTGATTCGATGACCCAAACTGCTCCAAACAAACACTGTTGAAAAAGCTGTTGAAAGTGTGCATGGCCGCCTTGCACCGTGAACCGTGGCCGCTGTCGTCCCGTTGCCTCATCGTGTCAGCAAAGAGCACAAACGAATGCTCAGCTCTACACTGGCTTCACACGCGTGGGCCAAGAAGCAGTGTGAGTCTGGCCAGCTTCGAATAAACAGCAGAAGAAAAAAAGACAAACACGGCTCACATGAGACGACTGTGAGGTATAGATGTTTGGTGTGGAAATGCTCCCTCAACGTGCTTGTTATAATGTGTCATAAACATGTCATACGACCTGTCATAACAGCCTCGCTCGGACTATTTCATATACACCGCCTAAAGTAAGCCATCTGACTTGCCGGCCACAAGACAAGCGACGGCATGTCACACACAAAAAAAGAAGGTCTAGCAATCTGAGGACTTCTGGAGGTGTAAATACTGCTCAGAATGAACGAAGTCACTCCATTCGAGGAGCAAGAGACAGACTCGATGAGTTTCAACCACTATACAGCACACTTTACACAAGAAAGAAAAAAAACTCCTTAACTTTCAATGTAAGTTAACATAACAAGATTTTATCCTTATTTCTCTTCGTCCCTTATTCAGAAAATGTAAAACATGACAAACTAACTGAGAAACAAGGTTTTGTCTGAGCAGTGGTGATATGATAGTATATTACATATGACATACACCACCATCCAAAAGTTTGGAATCACTAGTCATGTTAATAAACATATTGATAAATATTAATATTAATAAATAAAAATTAATAAAATGTGTGGTTGGTTAGTAAAGTGGGTAACACCTCTGCCTTCTATGCTGTAGGCTTGGGTTCAATCCCCTGCTTGGGTAAGCACCCTGCACTATACCAATAAGAGTCCTTGGGCAAGACTCCTAACACCACCTTCGCCCACCTGTGTAAAACGATCAAATTGTAAGTCGCTCTGGATAAAAGCGTCTGCCAAATGCCGTAAACGTATAAACACTATTCAGTAATAACTCATACAGCACAGATGGAAATGTTATAAACCAGACACCAAACATTATTTACAATTTAGAGTATTTTTGGAACAATAAGAAATCATGAAATTTATTTTTTGTATTTGTTACATTAGTCTGTCAGAAAATTACTATAAATAGCTACAGTACAAAGATTTAGTCACTGCTTTTTGGATATGAGGAATGCATGATATTAATTTACCTAAAACTTACCAATGTTATTTAGTTTGTTATATATGGTTATTAAGGAATCATCTATGGCAAAAAAGGTCTTAATTTTTACAGCTTTGTACAAGTTGTATAGAACATTAGCATCATATTAGAATTAATGCATGTATCTGCAACAAAATGTTTTTTTTTTTGAAAACAGTGACTTTTGAATGGGACTTTTGGACTGTTGGATATGTATCACTATCCCCTTCATACATTTGAATATTATATGTAATATATATATATATATATATATATGTCTCTGCTGTTTTTGACATACTTTGTAAATGCCTGTTGTCCTTTACATTGTGTGTAAATTTCATGAGGAACAGACCAAAAATCACGACCCAAAATGACTTGGAAAAAAGTCTGGTTCCATTGACTTACATTAAAAGTAAAGCCATTTTTTCAGCGATATATACTAAATATATAATGATCCACCACCAAATAATATCTGTTCTGCAGTGGGTGGTCTTTTCCCACTGATGGACGGAATAGGGGCTGATAAACTGTGCAGCGATAGACGGACTAATCGATAACCGTAAACCTATACAGTGCATGGTAGCTGCAGGGCTCAAATGGTCCTGGACCCCTTATAAGAGAGACAAAACTGAACTTGGTGGGGGTTGTGTGTTATTTCCCTGAACCAAATGTGAATTTTCTGGCATTTTACAAATGGAGAAGCTTAAAGCATGAGCACATATCAAACTGAGAAACTTCAGATATTGGGGGACAGATATGATGACACAGACAAAGTACAACAGATATGTTTTTCCTGGCAAATGTTTGTTTAAGCCTGTTCTAATATGTGATGCGTAGCAGTCACAGTCATACTAGCCTATCATATACTGTGTGCTGAGGACTAAATGCTATCTAAATCATATATTTGAATTACTAACCTGACAAAAGGTCAGCTATTCAACCTACTAAGTGTGTTGTCTTATCAGCTGATCAAGTATAAAAATGACTTGCAATTGACACAGATAAAGACCAAAACCAAGAGTAAACCTCACAAAATATTGTATTATACTGTGAAAATAGCATTCATCAATATATGAGTCACCTCAGAGCCACACTTCCAACCAGGTGACTCTCCCAAGATCTCCACCACAATCCGAAACCCTGGGTGGGTGTTTCTAATTAAAAATGGTGCAGACAGAAGGTAGGTGTACTTAAACGGCCCAAACCCTATACTTTCTTTATTCTTTGTTTTTTCTCTGAGATCCGCTAATGACATCTTTGTGGTTTTCTGTAGAAAAATGAGTTTCCATTCTCTAAACTGTATGTTTTTGAATTAATCAGGCTGTTTTCATTCATGTGCCTTTAAGACTGATGTACGTAAATGATGTCTGTTCAGCGTGGCTTGGCAGAGCTAAACTGCACTGGGCTGAAAAGGCTGATACATGTAAATAAGCTGAAACAATGAATTCAAAACGGGCTGTGTTTGCACTTATTGACTGTACAGACCAGAGAGTGAAATGCTAGCTATATTTACATTCTGTGTCAAACTCTTTTATTTAGAAACAGTGAAGAAAACACAGTTTTCCACCATGCAGGCCATTCAAAATGCTGGCAACTCAGTGTAAAGCATATAGAGTCATTACAGAACCTTGTCTAATGTCTGTGGTAAGAACAGCATCCTGTGGTGTCGGCAGGGGGGCCACGGTGGGGTTTCATGGGGGCCTGTGAGGGTTCAGAGCGGGACACGGTATGTAAAGTAAACTTAAAGCCCCACTTCATTTGGCACGGCCTCTTCAGCCCCCCGTGCGGAATGTTTGGTAGTGTGCGGCCTGCGGAGGGCAACCCGGGACACACTGCAAAAATACAGCTGTTGCACGTCATCTCAGGGCTGGCAGCCAGCCAAGCCGAGGATGGTGTTGTTAAAGGCTTGCATTGAGAAAGAAAAACATGGCCTTGTATGTTGTGTGAGAACACACAAGGGCTGAGTAGAGTGCAGGGCAGATGACCAAATTCCCTCGGACTCCGGAGAACGCGAGCTTGACTACACTGGCTGCACATCCGTACGGGTTATTTGGAAAAAGAAACTGATATACAGCTGTGAACTAAATTATTACACACACTCTTCTGCCTGCTTTTCACTTAATGTCCCAATGTTGAGTGTTAAAATATGCTAAATAAATTCCTAACTATGTGCAGCATCACTGTCGTATCTCCAGACTGGAAACTTTATAACTTTAACCTAAGTTCTTTGGATCATTTCTATTGGTTTCTTCATCATGAAATTCTCACACAATGTAAACTGCCACCGGTGCTTTCCAAAGGAAAAAAAACATTAACTTTTGATATGACAGCAATGATGTTTATGTTTTAGCCATTGTGTTACAAATCATAGGGCTTAATATCCAGCAATGTGTATGAATTATTCAGTGTCTACAATGAATGATTTTGTAACCAATATGAATTATTCAGTAGCTACTATGAATTTGTCAGTATCTACTATGAATTATTAAGTAACTGCTATGAATTATTCAATAACTACTATGAATTATTCAGTAACTTAGTTATTCAGTACCTACTATAAATTATTCAGCAACTGCTATGAATTATTCAGCAACTAGTATAAATTATTCAGCAACTACTATGAATTTGTCAGTATCTACTATCAATTATTCAGTAGCTGCAATTAATACAACTAGTATGAATTATTCATTATCTAATATGAATTAATTAGTAACTACTATGAATTATTAAGCAACTGAAGAGTGGACCCACATACTGACTCTTAGAGTTTGAGGGGTTAATGCTAACTGTATATAAAAGTTTATATAAATATTAACTTTGTTGCTGAAGAGTTTCATAAAGGCAGCTTGGCCAAGTCTGATGTGTATAAAGTTGTACTCCTTGCTAATGTAACAGCTGTATTTAATACTGCTGTGTGCCCTGTGGGCCCAAACGTCTGGCTATAGCACTAACGCTCCACACAAACCAGCTAAACCTTTACTGCCTCCACACATACTCTGTGGAATGAAGCACGATAAGGTGCCAAGGCAGAAACAGACGGACACGCATATGGGAAAGCAATGCATTCTTATGGGCACAGTTCAGCGAAAAATCTGGTGCCTGAAGTCTGCTTCTTTGGGTTTAGCATTGGAGCTAAAAGGCTCATGTAGCTAATAAGTAATGAAAGCTTACAGAAAACAGTCACCACCACTTTATCAATACTTTCACAACATGCTGATTTCAGGAAAGGTTTCTATGAAATGAAAAAGTATGTCTGTAACTTTTAGCTCATGTTTATTTTAGCAGAATCATGAAACACTCTTTTTTTTTAGTGTTAAGTTTTGGTTTGAAACAAAAGGGTTACATATTTGAGATGACCAACATAACATGATCCAATCAGGACTGTTTTCTCTGCGGCATCTAGGTAGATACAGCTAGGCACGACCTCCCATTGGTCAGGACTTCAGGGGCTAAACTGAAGACCTGATTTGTTAGATTAAAGGGCCCATCTCTACATTTATCTCATTTCTTCCATGAAAGTCTCTTATTATGCCTGTGTTGACAGCCTTAATTAATTTTGATCATTTACATGATCAAGTTCCAACGTCTCTTTACCCACTAGAATTCCACAGGCTGCTTTCGTTACTGCGCCTTTAAGATTGAGATTTGTGAATGGCCAATGTTCTGATTGGCGGCTCTGTTCTGCGCCTCATTCAAAATGCAGTCTGGGTAGAAACGTTAGGGTAAGTGCGAGGAGTTGATCTGCTGTATGCTGAAAAGGTGGGTTTATTTGAATGTGTTGATATCCATGACATCACAGAATGAGCTATATTTGTAGCTTATAGACTGCATAGACAGAGTAATAAATGATATGTTTTGAAAGCTTATACACTACATCAAACAAAAAAAATGCAGGAAATCTTTAGACGATATGTGTCATATCTCCGGTACTGACGTCTATTTTGGCACATGGTGGACTGAGAAATCCAAAAGAAATCAGAGTAAGAGTGCACACGCACTGAGGAATCAGAAAGAAATCAGAGTAAGAGTGCACACGCACTGAGAAATCAGAAAGAAATGAGAGTAAGAGTGCACACGCACTGAGAAATCAGAAAGAAATCAGAGTAAGAGTGCACACGCACTGAGAAATCCGAAAGAAATCAGAGTAAGAGTGCACACGCACTGAGAAATCAGAAAGAAATCAGAGTGAGTGCACACGCACTGAGAAATCCGAAAGAAATCAGAGTAAGAGTGCACACACACTGAGAAATCCGAAAGAAATCAGAGTAAGTGTGCACACGCACTGAGAAATCTGAATAAATCAGAGTAAGAGTGCACACGCACTGAGAAATCCAAATAAATCAGAGTAAGAGTGCACACGCACTGAGAAATCCGAAAGAAATCAGAGTAAGAGTGCACACGCACTGAGAAATCAGAAAAAAAAATCAGAGTAAGAGTGCACACGCACTGAGAAATCCGAAAGAAATCAGAGTAAGAGTACACACGCACTGAGAAATCTGAATAAATTAGAGTAAGAGTGCACACGCACTGAGAAATCCGAAAGAAATCAGAGTAAGAGTGCACACACACTGAGAAATCTGAATAAATCAGAGTAAGAGTGCACACGCACTGAGAAATCAGAAAGAAATCAGAGTAAGAGTGCACACGCACTGAGAAATCAGAAAGAAATCAGAGTAAGAGTGCACACGCACTGAGAAATCAGAAAGAAATCAGAGTAAGAGTGCACACGCACTGAGAAATCAGAAAGAAATCAGAGTAAGAGTGCACACGCACTGAGAAATCAGAAAGAAATCAGAGTAAGAGTGCACACGCACTGAGAAATCAGAAAGAAATCAGAGTAAGAGTACACACGCACTGAGAAATCAGAAAGAAATCAGAGTGAGTGCACACGCACTGAGAAATCCGAAAGAAATCAGAGTAAGAGTGCACACACACTGAGAAATCCGAAAGAAATCAGAGTAAGTGTGCACACGCACTGAGAAATCTGAATAAATCAGAGTAAGAGTGCACACGCACTGAGAAATCCAAATAAATCAGAGTAAGAGTGCACACGCACTGAGAAATCTGAAAGAAATCAGAGTAAGAGTGCACACGCACTGAGAAATCAGAAAAAAAAATCAGAGTAAGAGTGCACACGCACTGAGAAATCCGAAAGAAATCAGAGTAAGAGTACACACGCACTGAGAAATCTGAATAAATCAGAGTAAGAGTGCACACGCACTGAGAAATCCGAAAGAAATCAGAGTAAGAGTGCACACACACTGAGAAATCTGAATAAATCAGAGTAAGAGTGCACACGCACTGAGAAATCAGAAAGAAATCAGAGTAAGAGTGCACACGCACTGAGAAATCAGAAAGAAATCAGAGTAAGAGTGCACACGCACTGAGAAATCAGAAAGAAATCAGAGTAAGAGTGCACACGCACTGAGAAATCAGAAAGAAATCAGAGTAAGAGTGCACATGCACTGAGAAATCCGAAAGAAATCAGAGTAAGTGTGCACATGCACTGAGAAATCCAAATAAATCAGAGTAAGAGTGCACACGCACTGAGAAATCCAAATAAATCAGAGTAAGAGTGCACACGCACTGAGAAATCTGAAAGAAATCAGAGTAAGAGTGCACACGCACTGAGAAATCAGAAAAAAAAATCAGAGTAAGAGTGCACACGCACTGAGAAATCCGAAAGAAATCAGAGTAAGAGTACACACACACTGAGAAATCTGAATAAATCAGAGTAAGAGTGCACACGCACTGAGAAATCCGAAAGAAATCAGAGTAAGAGTGCACACACACTGAGAAATCTGAATAAATCAGAGTAAGAGTGCACACGCACTGAGAAATCAGAAAGAAATCAGAGTAAGAGTGCACACGCACTGAGAAATCAGAAAGAAATCAGAGTAAGAGT